>NC_133201.1:58241149-58268649 GCF_958299795.1 Porites lutea | reverse complement strand
GTTACACTGTAATTGAGAGATGTAAATCAGTGCATGGCCATGGACAGCTCTTCACAATAACCAACCAATGACTAATTAACTGGATATATGATTTAAGAAAAATCAAACAAGCAACTTCCAGCACCCCCCCCTCCCCCCACTTGATTTAATCCTGTACCCAGAGCGCCAAGCTGTAACTACTTCCATCACCACAGCAGGCAACAAAAAATTCATCATTCAAAACTCCAACAAAAGTTGTCAAACCGCAGTGTTTAATTGATGTTTATGGTTTTCTTGTGTTTAAGTGAAATTAACGTTTGCAAGAAATATTATTTACACTCTGAATTCTTAATATTTGCCTTTCTCTCCCTAGGGTTATTCAGGTTTCAGAGTCATGGCACAACAGGGCTTGAAATTAAAAAAAATCTTCAGGTCACACTGGAGAAATAAAGCCACCAGATGCAAATTTTTAGTCGCCAGTTTGCATAATGTAAATGACGCAGCTCTTAGTATGGTGCAATCTATTAGATTTGATTGTTCGAAAATATTGTGGACAGAAGTAGGTGTAAATTTGGAGGTTAACTGGTTTTGTTTATGCAATTTGGCACATGAAATGTTTGTTTTAACTTTTCTCTTTTAATTTAAATCGAAATCATAGAGAAATCTGGTCTCCAAAGTGGTGACCAAATCTGAATTTTTAGTCACCAAGGAGAAAATGTTAGTCGCATGTGACTGTATCAGTCACAATTTCAAGCCCTGCAAAACTTTGACAGACAGACAGCCCCTTTGACCATTCCATCCACCTCATCTAATATTGTGTCCATTTTTCTGGTGACCAATATTTTATGCTTGCAACCACATTAAGATTTCAGGTTGCCACAAGACAACTTTGAAGAAACTTTAGCTTGAAACACTGCACAGTTTACCTTAAATTTGAAATTAACACTGGTGGCAAATATTGAGAATGAAAGGTAAGGTAGATCTGACAGGTATACAATTCTAAATCACAGGACAACATTACAAAGGGCAAAGTGTAACATTTCTGAGCAAAAACATAAATAAATCCTCAAAGTCTATCCTTATCAGAATAACCTTCCTCAAATGAACAGTCTCTATAACACGGTGGTCAAAATTAATGAATCAAATATCACTTAAAATTTTTCAATACCTCGAAAGTTCACACATGTGCAGTTTTCCATGACATAATAAAATATATCATAGCAAAAATGATTAAAATTTTTCAATTATTTTAAGTAAAAGCAGCTTATTCCTTTAGCTATCAATTAAGCATTTTCAAAATATAGCAGATTTTAATGATTAATCACTCGAAAATGAGAACTCCCCGGACCAATGTACAAATTGGCGCTAAAAATGTTATTACTGATAAAATGAGATGACCACAGGAACTGATGTGAGCAGGCTTTTCGAGGACATTTTAAAGACAAGTATTGAATTCTAACTACAATAAGAGTTTACTTCCGACGATATCTGAACGAAGGCTGCTTTGGATGGAATAACCAGCTGCCAGTTTGAGGAAATCTTTTGCTAAAATGTAAATTAGGTGGGGAAGTGTTCATCACCGTCTAGGTCCGAACTGTTCACATATTGATCTCAAAATATAATTTACTGACCCAGTATGCCAAAAACCATCTTCAAAGCACGTAAACATTTTACTTACCAATGAGCGGCAAAAGGTCGACAGAGATCTAAGTGAAAGGGAAGATTTTTAAGCTCTCTAAGTCGTACTGACGCCTCTACATACACAAACAGTAACCATAGACTAACGGTTGGCAAGCATAGACCGCGATCTGAAACGTGAAAACAGTAAATTATTAGAAACGGAGAATCATTAGATTCATTACAAATTTTATGGATTCTTACTTCACCTATGGAAATCCCGCGCCGCTGATCACATTCGCGGAAATTCCCCACCTTCGAATGTAACTCCCATACTCTTGATTCACTAATACTGGACGAAATGTAAACACTGAAATCTTCCTTGTGCGAATTTAGCGGTCAACGTTTTTAACTACCAATGCGTTTTACGCCGTTAATATTCTGGCAGATAGCATATCCAGTAATTTACCTGTATGCCAGACGTACTGAACCCAAACATACGTGCTTGCGGCAAAGAACAACCAATGCACAGGTAGAAACATCAAACATATGAGATCCGAACAGAAAGCCAAAGTGAGAAATAGAAGGGAGAAAGCCTGAAAAACATAACCGGAAAATAAACTGCTAGAGCTATCAAAACATTTAGAATAAATTTTAGTAAAAACCGCAGTTATGATAGCAACCCTGGGATCACTTAAAAAGCCAATGAGCGGCAAGAAACGACAGCTAGAGGCAAGGTTTAAATTTCTTGAAAACTTACCAAACCTTGGTACTTAAATGAGTCGTAAGCGCTCCGTAAAAGCAACCAGAAAGGCCAAAGATATTCAAAGCGAAACTCCAATAGAAAGTCCGCAGTCAAGACCATTATCCATACTAAGAAAAACCGGACATACAGAAATGCACTAGAAGAAATAAAGAGGAAAGCATATTTAAGAAAAGACCTTTATATTATATTCACGACAGTGCTAGTACAACACTGAGCGACTCGACACATCGACTTTACCTGCCGTAAATAGATTCTGTGATACGAGAACGTTTTAAAGGCCTTCTCAGTTTCGAAGGGTCAATGCTTCTTCTCTTCATTTTGATGTGTAGCTCATCGAACGTGTTATTTCGAGAGCGCGAATGTGGAAATGTCGAATTAACTCAGTGAACAAAACGGACAAACTAAAACTGATTTCCCTAAGTAATCAGCAACTGCGCTTGCGTAAGGTGACGTCACACGGCGACCATTTCCCCCGCTCACACCTTCCTTTCCACGATTTGAAGAAAAAAAATCGGCTGATGTTGTTCACTGCAAAAATTACAGCAATTTTGTAAAAAATATATGTATTTGTGTCCTAAATTTATTGATCTCTACTTTTTCAACCAAATCGTCGCGGGTAAATTCTGCCAGAAAACGTTTTTAGATGTTCAATGAAGGGCCTTCAAAGTTTATCTTGCGGACATTGTCGCAGCTGCAGTGTTCATTTTTGCCAAGCAAAACACCAGGGCACAGTTGTGAACCAAATTTCCTATTATTTTAATATAATGCCAAATTTCTCTAGCAGTTGTGCATAAATTGTTTTGAAAACAAACTTTACGCATTCTTAGTTATTTCGCCATCTCGACATAAGGAAGGAAAGAACCACAGCCACAAAGGTTCAAGAGTTGGGAATCTGAACGGATGCAACAGGAAATGAAACCATTCTCGAGCACATATGTCTACAACGCTAATACCTATTACAGTAAAAGTACTTTTTCAATGCTTTGGCTATTCTAATTTTCGTTCTATTTAATACCCTCAGGAGTCAATCATTCAACAAGCTTCCTTTCGTTTCCTTTTCTCGCATGCAAACCGACAAGTATAGGGGTGGCGAGTGGTAAACTTGATCTGAGACTCGCCGAAACGCCCAGATCCTAGTTAGAAATCTGAGCCCGAGACTCTTTGGTAAAAAGTTTCGAGACAAAAAAAAAGTAAAAACAAACCATGCAAAAACGAGGCTTCGAGACTAATCAAAAATGCTTTCGAGATTTCGAGATCCTACCAAAATTTTTCGAGACCCACGTTTTTTTTTAAGTATCTAGCCACGTTTTTGGGCCTTTCCTGCTTGCTTCATAGTTATTAATTTTATTAAATCGATTAAAACTAGAGATCATGGAGGTTTGATTGAGCTTCTAGCCATGCAGTCAAACCGAGCCCCCTTTTACGTGTCTGTGAGCTTAGCAGTAACCTAAAACTGAGATTATCTTAAATCCTCCATCAAGCCTGCTACCCGTCCTTCCTGTCCAACTGCTCCTCTGAATACGCCTCTCTTTTATAAGAGCGAATTTTGTTTCCCCTTGATCGCTAATAATCACAAATGTAACGTACACCATTCAACGGCACAAATATGTATCCATGACAGAAAGCTTTGCCGTCATAAAATAAGCAAGTGGGACGTACCCTGACAAAATATCTTAAATTTCATTCATGCCATTTTTTTTTTTTTTTTTTTCATTTTTCAAAGTTTGCTGTTAGTCAGTCCGCTGACTGTTCTCCTCTGCGGTAGTAGTGTGTATACCTTCGGGCACGCGGGCTAGGTTTTTTTTCCGCGGTTGTAGTCCGAAGTAAACTGCAGTAACCCCTGAACCCTGACAAGAAAGAACATCGACAGATCCTTCGGTGGATGTTACAAGCGCGTGGTGCTCATATATGGAGACAGCATATTACAAAAAGGTTTTGGTGAGATACTAAACTATTGAAAGAATCAGAAGGGCTCATTGAGAATGGTAGACCACAGCTGTGTACGCCATTCTGATAAAGCAGAATCTGTGACTTTTAAGTTGTGCTGTGGCAACCATCAAAGGGACCACAAACCGTGAAAGAAGACACTTCACCTTCGTTGAATCAGTTTGAGATATCAAAACTACAATGATGGACAACGTGGCGGGAACTTATGAGCTCTACTCAGGAGACTTTCCGACTTAGATAGACAAATGCTTGATCAGTCCCGATTGGTGACATGGCCTTGTGGTGTGAAGCGTGGTGGCTTCCTTTCCCAGCGAATTTGTTGACTGATGAACGGCCTCTCTCCCCTCTTCCCACTAGAGAAATCAAGATCGGAGCGTTTAGGCATTCGCACTGCTCCATTCTTGATTTCGCGGAAAGGGGGACTTCCTTTCCGTTTTATTCTCTTATTCAGACTTTAGATTGCCGATGGCGACTTTTGCGCGTCAAAGCTCTTTTGAGTATCTAATAGAACAAATAGCTCTTTTGAGTAGGTGGTTTCGAGGATATTCAACCCTCAAGAGGGGCCGCGTATTCACAGTCAACGGTGTTTTGAATGCTTCCTGGAACATGGTCAATTTGTTATCACTGAGTGAAATGACAACAAAAGAATTGAACATTACTCTTGCCATATTTATCCTCTCAGAAAGCTGAGGAAGAGTTTACCTCAGTTTTAATACGAAAATATAACCCTGATCCGGCTCTTAGTGCGAAGACTCTACTTATTCAGGTTTTAGAAGAACGCATTTCTAGTTATGAAAGCCATAGCCAGTTTTTGACAGATTTATCAGTTGATCAGTCTTATAAACTTAAGTCAGTGCGGCAGAAGCCCATGAAAGTGATTTCGAGTGATCACACTCTCCGAGAATCAGAGGCAATGGAGGGGGAGGGGCTGGTAATACTATAGCCCTACCCCTTTTTTTGCTTGGATTAATAACAGTCCGATTGCTAGTCCATTCTATTTGGATGCAAATCCTAAATGGAAAGATCTGACTTTTTCATTGGTTCGAGCCTTGGAGAGCTGCTTTATTCTTACAACAATATATAATCTATGACTATCAGTAGAAAAAGATGGCTGCTCTCAGTGGAAAACCCTTGGCAAATCTAGCAAAGGAAACGCTACCTAAAATGCGCATTAATCAGAGCTTCGACGTTTTCTACCCCATAACGTTACCCGGCAAGAGTGAAGGCCTGGTTGGCGATCCAACTTCTCCAAGAAAGCGACGCACTTCGGACAGGCTGGAGGTTGGTGCCCTAACCTATCCCTAACTACCAAAGGTTTTAAAAGGGTCTTTAAAAGGGTCTATAATGAGAGCCTACGCCCAGATAGAGCCAATCGTGTTTAAAGGGGAGCTGCTCAGTGATTTGCAAAGCATCATAAAGCAAATATCTTCAGTTGATACTGGGGCGCTACCCAACCTGTTAAGTGTTTTAAAGTTACGCTGGAGGATGACGAGACATTAAGGCCATTTATACGAGGAAACATAAGACGCGAACATTTCGTATAAACGGCACATTTCGTCTAAAATAGGACGCGGCTTAGCTAAGACGCGTCTTATTAGATAAGACATGCTCGTATAAATGGTACAGTTCGCGTCTTATTTAAGACGCGTCTTATTTTTCCTCGTATAAATGGCCCTATCGTGTTTCGATGACATACTGTCGGCGGTGACAAAGAGGCCAAAACCAGAGAAGAAGGTCGTGCAGGAACTCTTAACAGTTGGTTGCTGTAAATCCTTCCTTCAACGCTCCTGGTAAGCGTCGTTCTCATCTGCCCGGCATTTGAAGACGTGGTTTTTAGATCCAGGATGAGTGACTAAAAAGTTTAGAAACATAGACGTTTTGAATGGCTACAAGCAGAAAACAGACAGTTTCTGTACAGCTAACGTCGTAAAGGAGTCCGTTTCTAATAACGAGAACCGCGAGAGAAACTTTGGCAGCTTCAAAAAGCAGCAAATTTAGGTCGTTAAGTATTAACGTATTCACTGCAATGAATGATATACCAAGTGGGTTCGACAATTTTGTTATTATTGAATTTGTAAATTGAAGTGCGCATATGTATGATAAGTGTATGACAAGTGGCAGAACAAAAACACCTACTGCCTGTTGGTAAGATCAGAGTTTTTTGCCTTTCCACTTTTAATAAAAATGGGCCCCGCCTTCCTGGAGATTTAAGTTCCAGCTGTACTTTGCAATGAGACCACAATTACTGGGGCAGAATTGCTTTTCGGTACATAAAAAAGTAGTGGGGTCCGGGGGCATGCTTTCCCGGAAAAATGTGAGTTGTCTGAACGTCCGAAACGTTTTGGTAGCTGAAATGTTTACATCATTTAAGATGCCGTCGTATATATGAACATGTCTGACAAGTGAGTTCTCAAGAATGTAAGTGGATTTTATAGCGGTTCGTCAAGTTATCAAAAGTTTGATAAAACCCGCCACCATTTGATTATACATACTTATTATTCTCTGGCATGCGAAAACGTCGCAAATATTTACAATATATTTTAGGCTCGTGTACCACAAAGCATTAAAATTGCATGTATCACAAAAGAGGCTCCTTTTAACCTCAGTTTGCGCAACGAACTGTGGCTATTATTGGTTTATAGTACTACCCGCAAAAATTTTGTAATTTTCACATGTACTGGTATTTCAAATTAAGCTGAAATACCACTGCTCTAAGCCAATCAAATTGCTGAAATTTTCCATGTAGTAGTATAAAATCCTCAATACTTAAATACGAATTAAAATACCGTAGGGGCAGTAAATTATAACTTTGTCGTGGCAGTTTTAGTGTCACATTCATTCGAGGAATTTTCTGTTTCTGTTGGTAAATGCTGTTCTTCATTCTTGTTGGTTTCCTGAGTGACCTCATTGGTTTTGCTGTCCGCATCGCCACCTTCTTCTGTCAATATATCCAATTTCTCCCCATCAGATATCATGCCCTTGTTAGAAATTCCGATGATGTTTCTTTGCTGCGAATCATCACTGTGTTGCTTGTCCTTCAAAGAAGGGTGATTACCTGCAAGACTTCTGTTTTCACTTCCCATGTCCGCCACATGCAACTCCTGGCTACTTTTGTCTTTCTGGGTTTTGCTAAGATTCTCCGCGCTAACTCTGACCGAGGGAGATGTGTTAACTGCAGGCCTCCAACACAGCAAGGACATGTAAACTGGCAGAATGCAAAGACCATGAAGAAGGCCAAACCCGACGATTCCAAGGAACATTCGGAAGAAGATTCGGAATATCTCGGATGCAGCAAAAGCAAGCACGATCATTCCAAGGAAGGTACTGAAACCTGGCCGGAGGGAAAAGGAAGAAATTCGGGCCTCATCAAAATTTAATAAGACCTTAAAAAATCTACTCACTGGGGTAATTATTAAACAATATTAGGGCTTCCTTCCCGGAATTTCTTATCGTGCGAAATTTCCTTTATCGGATGAGGCTGAGTGTAATGTGAAGAATAATACGGTATACGGAATACGTGGAATTATCAATAACTGTGTCGCGCTTCGTATTTAACTGACAGGACCCAGAATACTAAAATTGGAGCTACCATTTCTAGCAAAGAAGAAATATTATTTGGTCTTCCTCAAGGGTCCGTCCTAGGGCTGTTACTTTTCTCAATCTATATTGAAAAATTAAAAAAAATTAAAATCAACCTCTATTTATTTGCTGATGATACGATACAAATATATTATACGCAAACAAAAATTTGAAATCGCTTAAATCTGTTGTCAATTAATAACTAATTAAAGTCTGTAAATGACAAAATACAAACCAATTATCACTAAACACAAGCAACTCTAATTTTGTCATCCCTTTCAACGCAAGCCTGATAAGAATGTATGACAATGACTTGAAGATATTGACTAATCTTGAACAAGAACATTATGTGAAATACCTCGGTGTTTTGATTGATAGTCACCCCTCTTGGAGGTACCACATAGACTATACTCGGTCAAAAATAAGCAAAGCGGTAGGCATCATTGCCAGGCTTAGCAATTTTCTGCCTACCAGTAACTCTCGTAAAGCTTTATCGTTTCTTAATCGAACCGTATATTTCCTGTGGACTAACTGCATCGGGACTAGCTGCCAATTCAAATCTGTACAAAGTTACAATATTGCAAATACCAGCTCTTCGGTTGATGTAATTTTTTGACAGCAGAGCTCAGGCCATTCCTTTGTTTGTCAAGTCTGGTGTATTGCCTCTGAATATGCTGGGTGGTAGCCGCTGAGGCCAAATTATTGTTTCAAAGTAATAGCCTTTTGTTAAGAAATCTTGACTTGAGAGTGCTTCGTAAATATGACCCCAAGGAAAACCGAAATAAAGCAATTCCAGGTTGACATTATGAATGAAACTATGATCAATACACTCTCAGAAGACCGTGTTCAGACGGAATTAAAAGTGTGGAAGTTACTGAAGTTATTGAAAACTAGTGCAAAAGCTTTATAAAAGTAAATTATTTTAATTTTCAAACTTCCCAGAGTTCTTTGAGGCTAAAAGGTTTTCAAGATTTACTGTCGCTCAAGCTTAAATCTTTACAGCAATCATGTTGTGTAATTTGTCAGGAGTATTTTTGAATGAAAAACCTGTCCTGGAAGTAAAATAAATATAAATATTATTAAATAATTCTGTTATTTACCCTCGGCAGTATTTATGGCACTAATGCTAGTGGGGCCGAGCAAATGCCTGAAACAAATAATTCAAATTGATCTTAACAAACTTAAGAATCCCAACTGGCCGGAGGCAAACCAGGTGGCTATTTACAAACGTGGCCGAGGATTTGAACTCGGAACTACCATGAACAAATTCAGCTAGCGGTCCGGGTGGGACTTAAACTCGGGGCCTTCGAATTGCAAGTCGGGCGCTCTAACCACTCAGCCACGCTGCCTCCTCGTTCTCCTCCTGACGCCTAAGTCATTACCGGTAAAATATCTCGGAGAAAATAGGCTTAGCTCGGGCCTGAGATGTCGGTAAGTATTGAGAACAAGTCTTTTCAAGTTCATTATGAATGCTTTAGTCGTTGGGTGGCAAAGCCAAAATTAAGATAGTTTTCCAGAACATTTGCAATCGACATAGTAAACCAACCCTGGGCCTGCCAACTACCTAACGCATCCGCGACGCTATATCACTCGGGCGAGACAGTGGCAGCTATCTACAGCTGTTTCACCTTTATTAGGGTTATGAGCATTTATAGCCTGTGTACAGCTATCCCCTCCCTCAAAAGAAATCGGGAAGAAGGAATTTGATAAATTTTGTGTGAGGGGAGGGATCGGCTGTACACAGGCTCATCAATATGGCATACCGATTGGAGCTATGAACGGACAAAGCCGTGTATCAGAGTCATATATGTTCAGAATTTTGACTTACCTCCCATGAGTACACTCGCTCCCACAGTACTCAAAGCATCTACCACTCGGTCATTTGCTGATAACTTGTTGGACATCACGTACGCATGTGCAACGTGTGCACTGTAATCAACTGCAAAGCCAATAGCCATAACAAGATTTATCATAGACACGACGTTGAGGGACACATCCCAAATAACCATTAAACCAAACAGTTCGCATATCAGAGCGGCAAAATTGAACAACACGAGGATTGCCACTGTGCAATCTACTAAGAAGGGACTGGTGATGACAAAGACTGTTAAAGCAGCGATTATGAGGTTCCGTATAGTTTCACGTGATGTTATCGCATACTGTTCAAAGAAAATAAAGGACCGTGTAATGGGAAAGACTCCGAGTTCGGACTTGGTTTCGAGATCGTCGCGAATTGTTTGCATAGCGCTTTTTTGGAATGTAGACTCGCCGTTACTTTTCATGAAACAGAGAATGCGCGACGCTTCTAGTTTAGAACCGTTGCTGGAAAACTTCAGATCTTGACGGAAAAATGAAAACTCTGGCTGACTGAGAAAGGTCTTTAAACCAGGCAAAAACGATGGACCTATAGTACTGATGTTGGACATTTTAGCAAAAGTTAAATAACTGTCCATCCACGACAGAGAACGGTTAATGTAGTATTTGTTGCTACTGACAATGTGTGTTAGGTTTCTGATGGCTTCCTGTGTAGAGGGTTTCTCGTAATCAATCTTTCCTGTTTCTACAATGCTAACGTCAACGGACAGTTCAAAATGCTCTTTTTCAGCAGACAAAAATCGTTTCAAGTACGAATCATCCTTTGCCAGGATTCTTCTGTCGAATGTTTCATCTACTTTAGTAACTCCGTATATTCCAGCACCAAGTAACCCCAGAGATAGAACGATAACGACCACCTTTGTCAGCGGATATGTAAGAAACCTGCCCCAGACCTCCATAGCACGATTTGATAATTGTGGACTAGGCTCGTCCCAGGCTGGCTGCCCCTCCTTAGGCGGAGGCGCTTTGCAGAATGGTAAGCAGTCTCTACGACCTGATTGTATTCTCTTTAACTCGTATGTCATGATGGCCACAAAATATGTGATGATCATTATAAAGGAGACGGTCACTGTCAAAGCCGCGTAGATACAGAAGTACCTGAATGGGAAAAAACAGATGCTCTTAAAACCACGTAGACAGAAAAACAGTGCTAAAACGTGCGCTCAGGTTAGGCGCTTATGCTCTTCAAGGCGCTCTGGCTCATACCTTACGTAAAACGCGCTTGGACACTCCTTATAAAGTGAGTTCAACTATAGTCTCACCAAAGAGCCAGCATGTGTAGTAAGAATTGGCAGGTGGGACGGTAAAATATGACAGGGCCTTAACTTTTGATTCCTCTAAAGGCTTTTGATATCGATTTGCTGACTGATGTAGTCTGCATTAAACTTACGAAACCCCCGATGTGTGCTATTCTTAGTCTGGGTTGTTTGAAAGACTGATAGCGCTATCTAGCGCATAAATATTTTAGCAAAATTTGCATAAGATATGGCTGCAAAATGTTTCAAGAGGGTTTCAGAAGCTAAACGCGGACAGCTAGAGGATGAGGAGACTTAAATCTTGTTAAGAAGTTCCTAAAAAGACAAGAATCAACAATGAAATCTTTCATCAGTGTATACATGGACGATGCACAGATTTTCGTTAACGACTATTTTCTTAGACGATAAGGAAATTAACTGCAAAAACCGTGGACGAAGATCCTGCCGGTTGTCAACGTTTGATCTCTGGAACAGAGATCTAATCAGCTAAAATATAAAGATCTAACCAAAAAACGAGACATCCAAAGACTACAGCAAAGCTGATCTTAAAAACCTATATTGCTTATTCGTAACAGTATTTCTGCTGGCCATACCATCCTTCTTCAGGTATACAGATGTTACTGAATTTATGATAGGAATTACAAATAGTATAATTATATAGATGGAGAATGTCGCAATAAAAATTGTTTAATAGGGAGACGCGGAAATGACGTTCAACATAAAAAAGAAAAGAAAAACTAATAAGAATATGGATTACAATAATTCGTCACGGCGGTTTAGGCCATTAGGTTCAAGAGTCATGGCCTTATCTATCAAATGCGACTCCCTCACCTTACAGACTGAGTCACTTGAAGAATAAATTTTCTCTAGTGGGATTAACTGCCTGTTAGTGTGAGAGCGGTCAGAGTGAGAGAGAAAGTTTTCAGAAACAGTAGTGGGTTTAGATTTAATGTTAGTTTTGTTGACTGCACGTCTGTGTTCGTTAAATCTGTCCTTGAGGCGTCGCTTAGTTTCACCTATATATTGTAAATTTCAACGGTTATATTGAACCATGTAGATAACGTTCTATTTTATTAGATGCCAAATTGACAAAAAAGTCAAGAGGAAATGACAAAGGTTACTGATAGCGATGTAGCCACACTCTGTAAAGAGATTTCTTTGTAAAAATTTGTCCAGCATGTGCCCGAAGGTGAAGGAACGTTATCGCCAAGAAGACGAGGAAGGCTTTTGATCTCGTTGGAATGCCCCAGCACAAATAGCTCTTCTTATTGCACCCTTTTCGAGAGAGCTCTTTGAATTTAAAATCGTAATAACTGACTTCAATTTGCTTCTTAAACAACAGTCCCACACTTCCATCTAGTCCAAATGCTGCATCTAACATGTAGCATCCGATTCGTCCAACCGTTTGGCCGTCCCTTTAATAAATAGATCATCATACAAATTATACGTACCTTACTGCTGGAAATGAAGTGGAAGTACTAACTGCAAAAGCTACCAAGTCAGTCATAGTTGTCATGGTAACCGTGGCTCCTGAATGGGACATCACAGCTTTAATCTTTTCTGTTATTGACATGTCCCGTGGCTGTCGATCAAGCTCATCAACTAAGATTAACATGTCATCGATCAATTCCAATTCCAATAACTAAGAACGGTAACACGCCTACGATACTGACGAAGGGAACTCGACACCACATGGCAAGGCCAAATCCAGATAGTATTCCAAGGGCCACAGCAAACACCCCTGCGTTGGCGAGCAACGAGTGACCGGTCAGCGGATTGAGGTACTTGCCTAGTACGACGCAGGCGAAGGTTATCATGATAGTAAATGTGATTGCTACCAAACTGACGTCAGAGCCACTGCTTTCGGCAATTGCGTCGTCTAAGCTTCTCTCACTGGAGTAATGGACTTCAAAACAGGAAAGAGTACCCACTAACGAATTTATCTTGTTTATGAACTTCTTTTCCCACTCCAGAACTTTGTCGTTCTCCTTGTCATCAGTGGGGTCATTCATCAGATACACCATTTGCAATGCTTTGGCGCCTGCGATAATTCCATCTTTCCAATTGACACCGCCAAAAGTGCGTTTGAAGTTGTAAAAGAAAGTACGGCCATTCCGCATCAAGCGGCTTGAGCTGTTATATGCTGTAGTTATGTCTTCTTGAACCTGCTCCAAGGTTTTACCATCTAGGCTACTTTCATCTAACTGTAAAAATTCCAGCGGGTTAATGATCATGCAGTCGTCCTCCGTACTTGCTTTCTCTCCTGAGAAGGTGACACAGAAATCAGAGTAGTCCCCGATCGCGCGATGCACCTTGAAGGCCTGCCGCAGACAATCGGGAGCTAGAACATTGGGATGATCAGATGATGCCACTAACAGAATAATTTCTTGACGAACTTTCACTCTAAAGTATTTCTCGGCGGTGTTCAAATCGTCAATAGCCCGGCTCTGTTGGGGAATAAAGAGTTTGACCGTTCTGTTCTCTGACTTGAACCAGACAAAACCTACAGAACATACGCTGACAAAGGCAAGACATATGGAAATGACGATTAACGGATGCCTGGTAATTCTATCGGCGAACCAACCAAAGAAACGCTCCAAAACACTCGTATACCAAGAGCAGAATCTTGACCACCAGAAACATGGACTGAGATTGGATGAACAGCAATAACTGAGAGGAAAAGAAAAGTACAATTAAATAAACCACTTGGAAATGTTTTATACCAAACAAGTGTACGTGCATATCCCTCCTTCTATTGTCGAATCAAATAGGCTATAGCAGCCAGCAGTTCTAGTTACTGAGTTACCGTATTGAACATTTCTGACACTTTTTTTGTGAACATATAGACCGCATGCCTCTAGGGAGTCATGACCATTTCAGGCAAGAATTTGCACGATAGGAAATTTAAGAAGAGCCTTTGACTGATGATCCCGCGGACAAATCAGCCCTAAAACTTGGCTCAATGAAATTTATTTAGTACATTTGGTTGTAAATGCCCCAAAAAAGGTTTATAGAAGTAATTTCAAATGAGTTAATTAATTTATATCCGAATAACATGGTTGCCCTTTCACCAAGATTCTTTTCCGCCCCGATCTACTATGCACCGAGTCTCTATTTCTTTGTCGGTCTCACTCTGTGTGTGGGTCAGTGAGCAAATGATATTCATAGAGATGTTTTAACCTCCTTTTAGAACAAATCCACTTGCAGGACATTTTGGAATACAAAAGTAGCTTTCTGTTGTAAATGTGTGAAAGCAACACATCTAGAATTTATTCCGTTAGGTAATATTTATATAGGCATTCGAAATGTCATTGTCAGAATACGGTTGGCAGTGGACTCATCATTGCAACAAGCCTTTGAGCAAAAGTTGTAAGTTATGCACGCAACTGAATAATTCAACAACAGAAATACAAAGACATGTTCGCGAACGCAGTGCCGATCCACTTAATGATGTAAAGATCCTGGTAAGTAGCAGGGCATCTTTCGCACAATGATGGAAATGATGGAGATTAATTCTCCCCAATTAAGTCAGTCCCTGTTACAGAAAAAAAAAGTATACTCATGGCTTTCCGAGACAAGATTGCGACAAGAGCTGCAATGGTGCTGAAACGGTACGCAAATTTGTTACCATACTGAAAGAACACCAGAAAGCGGTAGATCCTAAACAATCGCGAACGTTTGCGCTATTGCTGAACATTTTACGTTTCAGCCATCCGATTTCAGGAATCTTCCACTATCTTACGCACAGGTGCAAATTGGCGTAACAGACATTATGATGAGACAGGGACATTTATATGTAATATTCCACTCAATCGAGACGATGGCATTCACTTGCCGCATGACGGAGGATTTTAAAATTCTACTCTAAAGGACAAATTAAATTTAAATAACTCACAATTTGGATTTTTCTCTATATTTCGTACTTCTTGTAAAAAGGTTCTTTACAAATTTCTTCTGATAAAGGCTAAAGATTTACCCTAAAAGCTGAGATTTTTACCATGCATATTGTTTTTTGTTTATATCTTTTAACCAGTATCGTCAGTATCGTGACAACCATTTTCATACACAGATGATTAGTTTTTAGTAAACTCTGAAACGCTTGCCGCAATCGACACCTTTCTCTGCTCTCTGTTTTAAGCCGGGTGACCGTTCAAAGTTTCAGTTCAGTGCCTGTAGGATCCTGTAGCGAAATATTTTATTTCTGCATGCCGATATAAATCACTGTTACGTAACTAACTCCTGCTCCCGTGGTTGTTCAAAAGGTGGATCGCGCTATCCACCGGGTAAAGTAACGCAACTAAGGTTTCCTCAAATACTTATCCGCTGGATAAAGATGTATCAGTTGGATAGCAGCTCTTGTACAAATGTTGTAACAATAACACAAACAATCTTCAATGTTAATTTCACGGAGGTTATTCTCAAAAGATAAAGAACTTTTTAGGGAAGGCAACAGTTTCACTAATCTATCAGTAAAAAAAATCATCTTTATCAATACAGTACATCCGTGCAAAAAGTAACTTTATAGATGACTGCCAGTTTTCTCTACGATTGAAGCATCATCAAAGTAGTGGCCTAACATTTTGTTTACAAAACTTTCTTCTGAGTCATTTTTATTTAAGGCTTTGTTTATCGCATTTCAAGCACTCGAATCGCTGACAATTAGTTCCTGAATTTAACTTGGAATCAACAAAATGTTTTCTGTTCGCGTGTCACCAGACCGATAAAAATACGGTATAAGTTTAACTTTTGTTCTCCCATGTGCTCTTCAACAGAACAAGACTTTGCGCTTCCGGCAGCCTGAATAGATAAATCTTTTTTATTCAAAAGCATCAGTAATATCAGAGCAGAAACACACCCTGCAAACATCGAAGCGCCAGATCGCTTCAAATGTATACTTATAAATTTGTTGAAATTTGCGTGAAACTCATAATTGCCTTTTGTTGCTAGGACAAATAACACATGCAAATCAGGACAAATTGGTTATTTGAATGTCGCTTAGTGAGTTCCGAAGCCTGAAACACACAAGAGGATTCAGCGAAGCACATAGTCCATGTTACGTAACGTTGCGTAATTTTCTCCAGATTTAGAGTAGTGCAGCGAGTTTTTTCTTCGATAATTTTACCAAATTCACGGCCTCGCGATTTCGAGGGGAAATTGTCATGAAAATCTTACCTCCCATGAGAGGAAGTAGCTGACCCAAGTGCACCACGAAGTGCTGTGCGGGGGATTTTGAGGTTGTCAAACACCCAACTTTTTAAGTATATTCGAGAATCTGCAGTTTAAATCGGTATTTTAACCAGTCAGCGAATCTATAGAATAACTTTTTACCTGAAGAGAAACTGCAAAAAATTTCGAAACTCGATTCTCAGGGAAATGTCATTTCACGATAACACCCGCCATTACGTAACAAGTGTCGACAGATGAATCGTCGACAGATAAAATACAGTTGTAAAAATTAACACTGGATTCACGAATTCAAGATTACTTTTTAGATTCTCTTGGGTTGAAAATTGAAATTTGGCGCCATTTAAATTAAGCGCTAATATTTATATAGTATGAGCGATACCTCTGGTGGCCGTTGTTCCTCTTTCTCTCTCCGTCACACGGATTCGAAATCATCCTTGCTTCTTACTGCCGTCAACAGAAATAGTCCAGCTGTTATCGACCAAAATTGTTCACTTTTATGATAAAAGCATGAAACTTTGCTAGATTACAACCAACCCTAAGACTAACATTTCTGGATATGGAGCCAAGCCAAATTCAACACTGGACACGAATACTGCGCAGGCCCTAAAATGGCCTACATGGAAACGAGGCTGTTAGTGGAAATCCTTCTAAAATACCATTTTTGAGTGTTTCTGTAAATAAAAGTCGTAGATATTGTGGAAGACGACATTTGTTTTGCTGTCATGCTTTCTTTGGTGTCACGTGACCCCTCCTTCCAAATATGGTGAGGCTATTGTTGGGTGTCCTGTGCTGAAGCTGTGTTCTGTGCATTTGTGCTTTTAAAGGTGTGAGAAGGGGCACCTTTTCAGGCAAGTTCAAATGATAACACTCTTGCAACTATTTTTCAATTATCTAGGGCTGTTTTTTACCACACAAATGCAAATCATTACATGAAAACGAGGCAAAAATCTTTTCAGCGGTTTGAAAAGCCCCCGGTTAGCCCTGCTTGCGTCATCTTGTGTTGGATTCATAGAGCATTGCCCAAAAGCCTGAATTGATCAAAAATTGTGATCGCACGGCGTTTTTGCAGAGTTTTTTTCTCCACAGACGACAATCGAATGTCACATAACAGACTTTTTCCTTAAATATGCCATATTTAAGGAATTCAAGAGCCCCACTTTCTGATAGTTGTATCCACAAGATAGTTGTAGATGTCATTGTATCTAAAGAGTAGGTTGTACACCAGTTTTTGCCAATGGTGAATCGACACCGTCTCAAAGAAGCAGTTTTTCTTTCATTTAACGAGTTCATAGCCACAAGCTGCCACGATATACCCCTTAGTCAAAATTAAAACCTTTAGACTTGTTTGCCACAGAAGTGTTGTTCCCTATACATATTCCATTCATACACTGCTCGACAGGTATGTTGCATGAGCACTACTCGAGTTGAGGAAACACTATGAGGGTCACTGTATCTTCTTTTTCATTTCTTGCCTCGTTTTATTGAAGATAATGAGGGCTAGATGAACAGACAGACTTTTGGCGGGAAATCGCAGCGGTCGGACGTGTATTCATCGTGTCTGCCTAACATTGCCAAAGATGACCCCTCTCTGGCACCTACTCCTATGAAAATACACTATCTGGCTCCCTGACGATGTAATCTACCTTCTTCAATGTAAATGCCTCCCAGAAAGAATAAAAGAGGTGATCGTGGCTCAACCGAAGACGAACCAAGAAATCCGAAGAAATCCAACATGGCGGCCGAGGAAAACATTGATGTTGAAGAACCGATTGAAGCGGGCAAGGAACAAGAAGAGCCTAGCCTTCTTGAAATCAAGGCTCTACTGGTCGACATACAAATCCAAATAGCTGCAGTTCTTAGCGAAAATCGAACGCTGAAGAAGGAAATCGAAGAATTAAAAGAATCTGCCAACTTCTACGAGAAGGAGCTTAAAGATTTGAAAGAGTCCTTGCAAAAGACCAAGGACGAATACAAAGAATTAAAACACATGCTAGCCTCAACAAGGAACGAGCTTAAAACAACAAAGGAGAATCTAGGAAAGCAAAAAGAAGAATCCGATCGACTGTGGGAACACCATGATGATTTGGAACAATACACTCGAAAGAACTCGCTGGAAATCCATGGAATTCCAGAAGATGCGTATCCCAGTACGGAGGCCGCGGTCATCAAGGTTGCTGAAGCCCTAAATATCACCATAGAGCCTGAAGAAATAGAGATTTCACACAAGCTGAATCGGGGCAAATCCATTATAGTGAAATTTTGCAATCATAAAGTGAAATCGAAACTTTACAAAGAACGCACCAAACTAAAGGATGTCAAAATCAAAGATCTATTTCCCAGCTACCCTTCAAATGCACAGGAACGACAACGTATTTTTATAAACGAGAACCTCACGGCTTATAGGCGTAGAATCATGAAAGAAGCGAACAAGAGAAGACAAGAGGGTACTCTACTCAGTGTTTGGTCTTTGGATGGTAAGATTTTTGTTAAGACATCACCCTATGGCTCCCCTGTTAGAATTTTTTCCGAAGAGGACTTAGATCAATTATAAACTGAACAGGCAAAATAATCTACGTTAAGTCTGGAGAGGGACGTCTTATCAACCATTCAAATTTCTCGCTGCCAAAGTAATTTAATTTTACTAACTACAAATTTGTCTATGCTCTGTTCTTTGTTTTTGCGCTACTCTTTTTTATTTATTCAAAGTGTTATTTTGTTTAATTTACCTTTTGTGATCATTTGCTTCAGTCTAATATTATATGCACGTTTTAGTCTTCATTATTTGTTTAAAATATCGAGTACCTTTTGCATCAATCATTTTACACCTAATAGAAAGAATGCAAATCCTTTATTGAGGCGCACATGTTTTTTTCCCGTCGAGACAACGTTTATTACAAAAGACTTGAACAAATCGTGACTTTGAAAATAACTTCATTGAATGTCAGGGGACTTAGGGATGACGCTAAAAGAAGAGAAGTATTTAATTGGCTTCGCGCCAAAAGGCCATCAATATGCATGCTCCAAGAAGTACACTGTATAGAAAAAACAAATCACTTGTGGAAAGCAGAATGGGGCTATCAAGCTTACTTCACCTCTTTTGAAAGCAACAAAGCAGGGGTATGTATTCTTTTTAACAATAATTTTAACCTTCAGCTCCAAAGACTTTACACCGACCCTGCAGGGAGATTTATTATCTGTGACTTAAAAGCTAACGAAAAGCTTTTGACCCTCGCTAACATCTATGCTCCCAACGAGGATAAACCTTCATTCTTTCAAAACTTTTACGATCATCTTTTAAATTTTAATTGTGAAGACATAATAATTGGCGGTGACTTCAACCTTGTTCTTAACATCGAAAATGACAAAAAAGGTGGCATTGCCAAAACTCACCAAAATAGCTTGAAGACCGTTCAAGAAATTTCAGAGAACCTAGATCTTCTCGATGTCTGGAGAATTCACAATCCAGATGACAAAAGGTACACTTGGAGACAACGACAACCTAAGGTTTACTGTAGACTTGATTTCTTTTTAATAAGCCAAAGCGTTATTGGGGACGTCACTAACACCGATATAGTGCCAGGATATAAAACAGACCATTCCATGATTACTTTAGATCTGTCTCTTCATGCAAATAGCAGAGGACCCGGCCTTTGGAAATTAAATACCTCTCTTTTAACCGAAACTGCTTATGTTAATCTTATTAAGACAACGATTAAGGAAGTTCAAGACGAATATGAAAATGATGACATGGTAAACTCTGCTCTATTGTGGGACATGATTAAGCTTAAAATACGGGAAAAATCGCTCAAATACGCAATGAATAAAACTAAGAAAACAAAGGGCCGTGAGGCAGAACTAGAGCATGCAATTTCCAAACTAGAATCGAAAATGGAGAACGGAGACTCTAGCGTAACAGAAAATTCTGAACTTGCAGAACAACTGAATGATCTAAAGAGTGAGTTAGAAAGAATTATTGAGACTCGTACGAAAGGTTCCATATTGAGAGCTAAAATTAAATGGCATAATGAAGGAGAAAAAAATACGAAATATTTCCTCAACCTAGAAAAGAGACACTATAAGCAAGGCATTATAAGCCAACTTAAAGTGGGAATTTCAATTTAAATTGCTGCACAGAAGAATACCAACAAACGCTTTCTTAACTAAGATAAGAGTAAAAGAAAACTCCAACTGCTCCTTTTGTAAAAAAGAACCAGAAAAACTCGTACACCTTTTCTGGTCCTGCCCCAAAACGGCGCTCTTCTGGGAGAGCATCATAACGCGATTAAAACTTTGCCAAATTATTCCCGATAGTTACTCTGCAGACATGACTGTTTCACTAGGCCTGAGATCAGACTCTTCTAAACTTCAACGCCAGATCAACTTTTGTTTTCTTATTGCCAGGCACTATATCTGGCTCTGCAAAACAAAAGAAGCTATACCTCTATTGCAAGGATTTCTCAAACACCTAAAGACAATTTACAACATACAAGCACAAGCAGAAGCAAACAATGTTCTGCCCAAACAATGGTCATTCCTACACGACATCACGTAGAAACTATCGTTTCTACCATGGCGCTATTCCCAACGCCCCCTGATATTCTCTATGTCTTTCATCCGTAGCTTATCCTGCCTCAATAACGCCAACTATCCTTAAATAAGTTTCTTCCGATGCAACTGTGTACTTGAAGCATACGAAATGTAATAATGTTTGAAAACAGTAGTATTGTTAGCAATGTAAGCAATAAGTATTGTCAGTATTGTAAGTATGGTATGAATGTTGTAAATAATGTAAGCAGTGTAAGCAGTGTTCAATATTGTAATTATTGGGTTAAGTAAAGCAAATAAAAAAAAAAAAAAAAAAAAAAAAAATAGATGAACAAACACAATTGAACTAACTCTTTCCCCAAACGCTTTTGTTTGCACTTAACGCTTGTCAACCAGGAAAAAACAAGTGCAGCCGACGTTCTAGCTGTCTATTTGGGGCTATCGTGAAACGTCACGTGCAAACTGCACTCAAAAGGAGACGCAAGAGGGAGGGGTGTTAATCGAGAGAGCTTGCACGCAGGCTAACGCAAACGCAAGGTAAAAAATGTCTGTCCGACATGATGGGATCTAGGATAATCAAATGGCCTTGTTTATCTCACCGTGCTTGTCCTTAATTACGCTTGCATTCAAATTGCTCCCGTGAACAAGGCTAAAGACTGTTTTCTATTTCAACAAACATATCCCACAAATTTTTCGATTACATTCATTCAGTTGGCAAATGATGTCAGGGATCTCAATACCAATGCAAGCTTAGATCTGGACTCAACGCCCACCTGACACTGACATCATCTTCTTCGACGTTCATACTATACATGGATAACTAGCATCGCCTCATTGGTAGAATGGGATCTAATTTAACCGTTGATGATCACTCAAACTAGTATAAAATGTCTGGACCACGAAGTAGTTGTCAGCCGGTTTCAGTTTATGCAAACGAGATGCAAGAACGTTAGCTCATGTTTGGTGGGATGTGTGCAGCACAGTTTTAAAGTATGCGGAATAAATTTTCTTAGGATTAGGGATCTACAACACTAGTAAAATCTCATTTCACCACTTGAATTCCCATCTTCTCATTCATGGAAAGATTTCACTGTTTCGATTATTCTTCTTCACCGATTTTAGAAGGGTGTTTCTGTTTTGTTCTGCACATAAATGGATACACAGATTCGTTACTTGGTGCACCTACCATCATTTTTAATAAGGTGGCTTGCGGTTATATAAGCAATGAATGAGCCACACCCTTCTTTTATAACTCAGTTCTGTTACTGAGCTGCTGTTCATCTGGTACCAGTAAACTGCCTGCTGAGCATTTTGAACAATATGAAGCTCGCGGAATATGAGCTAAAGCTAATCTTTGTCATTACACATGGCGCCAAATACTCCAAGCAGCCTGTCTACAGAATAAGTTGGGCTCGTGGAAAAGATTAACATGCTGTATATACGGCTGGTTTGAGAACGATGATCTTAGGGTTGAGTGGGATAATAAAGCCGCCCAAGTCACAAAACCCCATACGAATCTCTTCCTACCCACTACAAATCCTTAGCATTTTAATTTTTTCAGCAGTTTCCATTTTTATTGGTTTCTGATTAACTGGTCTTTTAAAGATAGAACACTCACTTGTGGGTGTAAAGTTAGCGATAGAAACCGGCTCTATTGGTTGGATGTTTCGCTATTTTCCTTTGATTTGGAACTTTCTGTCGCGTAAAAGGTCAACTTGTCTGTGGCTGGATCGATGCATAAAACGTTGACATTATCAACTTTTGTGGTAGAAAAAGATAACATTTTTCTTGGCTTAGATGAGTACACGACCATGGATTTCATTTCTGTAACGTTTTAAAATATTGTAGTTCTTCCAATATAATTGGTTATGAACCTTTCATATGAGGTACACTTTCCTAAATTGAAAAACATTAACCGAGAAGTCGATAACTGAATTTCAACTTACCCTAATTATAAGGTAACGAGCGCTCTTTGGACCTAAAGTGTACCGCCTTAGTCAGGTTGCATCACGGCTAGTGCAATGGCTGGAAATGCTCAAATCATAGTAATTTTGTGCCAATTGTTCGAAAATTCTCTTTCATTCGAGTGGTGTGAATTAACCATCTGTAGTTGCCTATAGCTTGTCTGTCTAAATTGTAATTTGTTTGAGAAAGTTTTCAAGCACCGCATCTTTTGCTGCTACTGCTCCTCAACTGTGGAATTCATTGCCCTACGCGATTAGGGGTAGCCCCTCAGTAGCATCTTTAAAAAGATTCAAGACATTTTTATTTCAGAAAGCTGTGATTTTATGTGCTTTTTAATCTCGTTTTTAGTAGGTTTTATCATGATGCAGTTTTTTTACGATTTAAGTAGTCTAGGTAATTTTTATAGTTTAGTGTTGACAAAATTGTTTTCACTCTTGTTGGTAGGTTCATGCACTTTTTGCATGTATACTTTATGCAGTCTTAAGGTTTTCTGTTTTTTTTTTAATATTTTTATTTTTAGGCGCTGATGAAAATAGCAATATTGATAATTATTATTATTAAAGATTACCGTTAGAAATACGAGTAAAGTTAAGCTAATTCCTTCATCTATTTCAAGTAGCTCAGTTGTTGTTCAATTATAAGGGATAAGCATGCACTCTAAATATACTCTGCCTTGACGGCATACGTAGCAACAACTTTGCTTTTTTTTGTGAAAGCGCTCGACGTTCTGTCAAGGAGCTGAGTTTGAAAGGCTCAATTTCTTGTCCTTAACGGGGAGAAACATGGCCTTTTTCATTACATTCAGTTTGATCATCTTGTTTATATTTTCATGTGTTAATATAAAATTCAAAGGAATATCAATTTGGGAGCTATAAAATGCGTAGTTCAAAAATGGTCTCTACAAGACTATCCTATCATCTATTTTTTAGACATAATAGCGATATGGGGAGGCACGATCGCTTGCTACTGCATGACCTGTTTATTTTTAGCTCAAAGACTGTTCTATCTCACGCATTTAATGTAAGCAACAACCGGTAATATTAATTTCAACTTGAAAGGATCAAATTGGCATTTCTTCAAAGTTAAGGTGGGAGAGCTATTTGGGCCGGGCCATCTCTGGATTCAGCACCTTGTAACTGGTTCATTCGTTTATTTGAATATCATAGCTTAATGCAGTATCCGAACGTGGAGGCTAGAAACTGGAGCTAGCTTTTAAGATCATCAAAAGGATTTTTGTCTTGTTTTTGAGCGGCGCTCTACATTTAGATGGAAAACAAAAGCCAGAGTGCCATACAATCACAATTTTTGATCTGTGCAAGCTTTTATGCAATGTTATCTGAATCCACCCCCAAATGACCGCACGCAGTGCTAACTGGAGGCTCTTCAAACAGTTAAAAAGATTCTTGCCTTGTTTTCATGTGGTAATTGACATTTGTATCAAAACAAATCCAACCCTTGATAATTGGAAAATAGTTGCAAGAGTGTTATCATTTAAAATGGTGTGAATCGGTGCCCATTCTCACCCCTTAAAACGCCCTATGCACAGAAGACCGCTCCAGCACAGGACACCCAACAACGGCTTCGCCATATTTGGAGGAAAGGGTCACGTGACACCAAAGATAACATGACAGCAAAACAAATGTCTTCTTCCACGATATCTACAAGTTTTATTTACCAAAACACTTAAAAACCGGTATTTTTGAAACATTTCTACTAACAGCCTCGTTTTCATGTAGGCCATTTTAGGGCCTGCGCAGAACTCGTGTCCAGCGTTGAATTTGGCTTGGCTCCATATCCAGAAATGTTAGTCTTAGGGTTGGCTGTAATTGTACTTGTTGGCTGTTGTACTGCAAGAATCCTCATGTACTTGATTCATTGCGGGGATTCATCAAGCTTCCAAGTAACAGACTGATAAGGTGAGAGACAGATTGAAATGATTACTACACTCGAGTTAATTAAGACATGGGTCCCCAGTTAAAGTCAAAAAATGAGGGGGTGGTCTACCTTGCGATGCATTAGCAGTAGCAGGTTGAAAACTTGTCAGACGCATACCCTGCTAGTTTTTGTCTATTTGGCCTGTCCAAATATGCAAATGAGATCACGTTACTCGCCACGCCCAGAAAAGATTTCAACCAAATAGGCACAGTTTTTCTTGCTTCCTTAATTTTCCTTTTAGTTTCATGATAATAAGGCCGCTAGGTATGTCATTTCTGCGCTTGGCAATGTCAAGAATTTTTAAACGAAAAGCATGTTATAATGATACACTTGTATTGGGAGACTGGGTACTAGTTGAAAAACAAAATTGCCAAGTGCAGTTTTGTAGCGGCTTATATTTTGTATTTTCTTGTACCAGTTAAGTAAAATGACTCTTGCTAAAAAGTGTGCCCATCTTTTTTTTAAAGATTTTTTGAGACTTCGTGGAGCCGTAAGGTCAGGTGTCCTAATTTGCATAATATTTGTGTGTTCTGAAGCATAATGTTTTGTGGTTTATAATATGTTTTGGTATTTGGTTTGTGCTTCATGATAAACAGTTCATATTATAGACCACCCCCATCGATTGTATGGGAAAATAGCTGTTGACCCACGTTTTAATTCACTTGAGCAGTAATAAATTCATTGTATTATCGTATTGTATTACATTATAGTATTATGTACATCATTTGGTTAATGAGTTGAAGAACAAAAGGTACAAAAACTTAGGAATAGGAACTGTCTTATAAATTCTGGTATCATTCTTCTTAATTTTGTAGGAGGTATAAAAACAGAGTGAGACAGAAACCTGGGAGGGACAGAGAAGTGTTACAGTGGTGTCTGCTGGAAGCAAGGGAGAGAAATTTAAAAGATCAAGATTACTGGGGTGGTTTTGTGATCGATGAGATGAAAATCCAGGTATTCGAATGTCAAAGTCGATTCTGTTGTCAGTTCTTAGTCCTTGATGGTAAGGTCTCCTTTGTTAATGAATTATTTACTTACTATATAGGAGGACCTACAAATGGTAGTCAAAGATGGCAAACACCAGTTGGTTGGATTTGTTGAATTAGGTGAAAATCATGACCACATGGAATACCTCACAGGTGATTTTTTTAGCCAAAAAAACAAATGGTCAATTGTCATACTATGCTAAGAACACTAATACCCCTAACTATTTATATGATGAAGCTTAATCCTGAGCTGCACAAGAAATCAAGGTACATACAACCAACATCGCAGGTTTGTGGTGGGAGTACTTTCCTTGCTGAAATTTTTCTTTAATCTTCTGCCTCCTCTTTAAAAGTTCCAGTGGTTGATGCTGAAGTGGGTAAGGCTATTTTTTTTTTTTTTAAATATTTAAAAAAAATCCAAACCTAGCTTGAAGGAAGGGGAAGGAGGGCCTCAATCCGCCAAATGTTGTAAGGAATGGTTGAGATTTATCTGGAATTTAAAAAGGGGATTAGGAGTTTGCAACTGAAATGATTCATAGAAGACGAGGGAGTTTTTCAGAAGCCATACATTATATAAATAATGCACAGCTCCTGATGAATAATAGAAACATTTTATCTTTAACTACAAAAAAAATTAAGTTTTTACCCATTTATCTTAAATAAAAGTAATGCTAAGATTGTTAAATCTATCTTTTGTGTGTTTTTTTTTTTTATCTCGGTGAATCTAGGACACACTGAAGCCTCACCGGCCACTCATGTCCTTCAGTTCATATTCATTAGCAGCTGCGGGTTCCGGTTCCCAATTGCTCAGTTTCCATCTGGCCAATGTTCTCCATCAGACTTGTACCTGCAATTTTGGAAAGGAGTGGAAAAAATGGAAGAAATTGGATTTAAGTATGTTATAAGCACTAGCTGTAACAGCAGTTTTCCCCCATTTTATGGTTTCAATATTGGTTACTGTTATGTACTAGAACTTCCTCTTGACCTCATTTTCTTGCCTTGTTTCAAGCATATCTAGAGACATTTAGTAGTGTATTTAGGAACTCAAACTCATTAAAATTCAAATTTGTTGCTTTACAGTATCTACTACTGCATACTTGATGGTGCTGATGTGAACAGGCAGTTTACTAAAATGCACTTTGTTGACACTGATCCTGCAGAAAGGAACTTTGTAACCACAAACCCATACAATGGAGAACCCATGGTGTTCATCATGGATTGCAAGGTAAAGCACATATGATAACATTTACTCTTCTAATGACTCTTATAAGTAAATAGCTCCATATAATAAAGGGTATTATGATGCTAGCTATTATTGATAAAATATATCATGTTTGCATACAAAGTTCTTAGTTCCTCTATTAGAGATTATAATAATCTGGCACCTGAAGATGTTAAAAGCCTTTTTGGATTTATTGGCTTGCATCATGTACTTGACAAAAAAAAAGTAATAGCAATATAAATAATACAGCACAATTTTTGTTTGAACAAAAAATAAGCATTTAAAATGATGCCAGAATAGTTTTTCTTCATGTCACAAATACTTTTTTTTACATTTTAGCACAACTTTAAGAAAATAAGAAACAACATGGAGAAGAGCAATAATGCCAAAAAGCCACGATGCTTGAAAGTGCATAACATGGAAACTGATGAAAGATGCATATGACTGGGACCAAGCTTCCTTCACACTTCCTTTACATGAGAAGCTAACACCACAACACCTGGAACTGGACCCAGCATCACGAATGAGAAACCACTTGGCGGAAGATGTGCTTGATCGCAAAATGCTATTTTTGATGCAGGTGATTCACAGCTTGCTGTCATTGAAATTAGTTTCTTTCTCTGACCTTTTTGATATTTAAT
>NC_133201.1:58223649-58236149 GCF_958299795.1 Porites lutea | reverse complement strand
AAATATTTGGGCAATCTCATACTTTATCAATAATGACATATTATGTACATTTGACTTGACGCTTATTTGCCATTTGACCAAAACTGGAAGAAACGTAACATTCGTTTTTTTAAACAAAAATCGCACAAAGTTGGCGAGAAGTCACAAATCAGATGCCTCATTATCGATACTAATAGCGGAATTGTTAGAAAGTGTCACCTGAGGCATTTTTTCTGTGTTATTTATGGACGTTTTGATGGATACTTTATCGAACGCTTGAGTAAACACAAGGAACAAAAGATTTTGTTCAAAACTTCGATCGGTCTAACTTGTAGGTGCAACAACACCCAACAAGGATAAAAGTTGGTGAATAAATGTTACATACACGTCTCTCAGATGCTTTAGTCCAGATTTTCTGTTCCAGTTTCATCTGGTCCTCTGTGGCGTTACTTCGTGACGAGGTAATGAAATAACTTGAAACATTGCAAAATTAAAAGTGTCGGCTTTTCACCGAACATTCGAAGTCTTTGAAATAAGTTAGTCAGAGGGAACAAAATGATTCGTAAAGGACAAGAAGGATCAGTTACAATCCGTCTGTATCTACGGAAAACAACCACCTGCTCGAACACACTCCATCTTTGACTTTAGACTTCGCCTAAACGATAGAATCTGTGACGTCGGACTACCGGACTCCGGAATGCGGAATACACTATCTATTGTTGTACGCGCCAATATCCTGTTATAACTGGTGTGTTTAAAATAGGTTGTGAAAGTCGTGTTACTTGACATTTTGAGTTTATTCGACGTTGACATTAATTACCATGATAATAATCGTCCATAATAGCCCTTTTTGTAGTCAGACCATGCCATACAATTTAGACAATTAATGACTTGACACTGGGTATACTTACTTACTTACTTACTTACTTATATTTTAATCCTCGTAGTCTTTACAACTATACAGGATGGTATCTGTATCTGGGTATATTAGTACTACAAAAATATAATAATAACCGTTTAAAAGTGTTGAGGGAAAACTTATGAGGAATACAAAGGGCCCAAAAGGGGGCTCTAATACATTGCAAAAAAAGTCGGCTAGACCTCTTTAGCTATTCAAGGACGGTGTAAAAGAAAAGTTTCTTGAACACAGAATAATACACTATATTCACTTCTCATTTAACCTGTCATTTGCGGATTCATTCAGTAGAAGTTATCTTAACGGACAAACTCGTATATAGCGGATAGCTCTACTACGACCGCCATCACAAAACCCCGTTTCAACTCCCACAAAAACTCTGCATTTTTACATTCCCGTAGGCGGCCGCGGACACTCAAAGGGTTTACCGGCGAATTAGATGTTAGCTTTGATTTAAAGCTCTCGTAAGCAGACACCCGAAAGAAAATCATATCCTCCTCTGAATGTTGTTGTTGTTGTTGTTGTTGTTGTTTTTCATATCATGTCCACAGTTATATCGCTGCTTGTCACTGTTATGAATCATTCTTATGTATCCGTTTCAGAGTTACCGTTTTTTCACGTACACGTCCGGTTACACTTGAAAATACAAACTAAATTGTATGCTTTTACCTAAATTACAACAAGGCCAGAACAACAGCATAACCATACACTAAAAAACAGTTTTTTGAATTTCCAGTGTTAATTTTTAGCTGGGAGAAGCTTCCGTAAGCGGCTATCTAACCTTTACACCTCTTTTAAAGTGGCTGAATTCCACTTTAATAACTATGCTGCATATGAGATTCATTCTTGTAAGCGGCCAGATCCAGTTAAGGACACCTTTTTCTCGTCCCGAGAGCGTCCTCTTACGAGAGCGTCCACTATATTACAATCTTAGGATTTCCCTTACATTTTAACAAATTTTCGTTTAATGACGCACAGTCGAACCTCTACTTGTGACCACCCAACTTAAGTGACCACTTCCCAATAAGCGATCACTTATCCAAAACACCAAATATCCAGTCAAAATGCTTATAGTTGGAACCTCCTGTAAACGAACACATCCACATCCAGTAAACGACCGCGACCACTTTTTACGGTGACAGTCACTGAGAATTTTCTATGATGCAATGGTCTGATCTCTGCGTTCCCTGTATGTCCTGCGCTACTCGGAGTATCAGGGGAACTTTAGAAACAAAATAGATTTATCTATAGTACATTGTAACTTTAAAAATTGCGTGCAGTACATTCACTCCAAAAAGTAGATGTGTCCGCGCTTTTCCTGGTTAAAGACCTCCTGCAGTTCGACTCTCGTAAAACCCTAATTTTCCTTGGCCAATCCCATGGGCATTATTTACTGGGTGTCTTCCGACCACGCACGGACCGGAACATCAAATGTCTGTAACTTAATTGTTGTGTATGTCCATAATTCAACATCTGCCTGCCTCAGCACGGCACTCTAACCTGGGCACTAAACTGATGTTGGTGCCCCAAGAGTACGCAAAAAAACGAGAAAATTGACCTTACCTGGGTAGGGTGAGAAATTTGAAATCGAAGCATTACAGTTGAAGTATCTCTTGAGGGAATGTGGGAAGAGTGTTAAACATATGGAGGCGGTTGTTTGAGAAAAAGATCTAACTCAGTGTGAAAGTGTGGTGTATTTTGAATTCTACTTAAGAACATTACTGCCACAGTTAGACTTCATAAGACCCCCAAACCGTGCTTGGTAAAAAATTCAGTGTTTATGACAGTCAAATCTGGTGCCAGCAGGGTAGAGCATTTGTACGCAATTTGGCCACTTCCCCGGGGAGGGGGAGACTCCCGTATGACAAAAAAAAAATGGAGTTCTTGTCGCAAGCCAATCTGAACGTGTCTCACGTTTTATTTGTCTTTTTGAGCTGGTCTGTACCAAGATCCGGCTTCACTTCGCTGTTATTTGACGTGCAACTAAAATAACGAAATGGGCTCATTTTTAATCATGGCCTGAATAAAGTTGCCAATAGATTTGGAATTCTAAAATTTTTATTAGCGTACAATAACAATAAAATTATCTCAGAGAATGTCGGAAAGTCATATTTTCAACTGAATTTTGTTCACTGGACTCTTGCTCCTGGCTCCTGGCTCCTGGCTCCCGATACTATGTTTACTTATAGTGGCCAACCGCTGCTTAAAAATGCGGGCTCCACTTAATGTCAAAGATGGCGGACGTTTCGTTGTTGTTGTTTGTAACATGTGAATTGAGCTACAACAGTGGCAGAAATAATTCTTTCCATGGATTAAAAATCGGCTTTCTACTTTTCCTATTGTTTTCTCCTAAAACAACTTGATTTGGATGTTGGTGCGTAAACTGATGGCTAAGGAATTTTAGTCGTACAGCTAGTCACGACGCTGAACTACGCTGAACTGGACATCGAAGGTGGCGTGGGGAACAAATCAAAGCGGGCACAAACTAGCAGTTGAGACATCTAAGAGATACGTATATGGATTTTATTGACCGTTTATATTGTTTTTAGGGCAAACTTATTAAAGTAAGTAAAACAGTGAGTTAAATCTTTGTATGTTGTTTTTACTTGAAAAGATCGCGTATATAGCTATCAAAAATAATCGTTAGAGTTTCTTGCACAACAATTTCAAAGATTTTACCCTTATTGATGATAAATCATTGTCTGATGAGTTTTTTTGTTCGATTTCTCCTCATTCAAAGGCAAACACACGAATATTGTGAGAGCCTGAATTTTAATGAAATATGCAAAAGTCATTCAGTCACATGAATAGTTTATGTCAACACATGGAAGAAAGTGAATTGCCCAAACTTTTTATGATCTTTTTCTAAACTTATGTGATGGCTTTAACTACTCATGCAAAAGTTATAAAGATAAGCTGTTGCTCACCAGAGATATTGGGGAATAAAACACCCTGATTTTACGACTTACTCAAAACTTGGAAATGATGACCCAACTTAAGGGGGCTAAGAGGGGGGAAATCGAATCGGCGACTTTAAACAGTTTATTGTGCTTAAAGTCTTATGAACTCAGATTATCTCTCAGTGCATTTAACTTCCAGGTGGCTTTTCTGTTTGTAGCACTGGCATCGTAAAGTTAGCTAATTAATTATGCATAAAACGGGCAAAATGGTGATTTTTACAGGGGGAGCCCTGTTCTCCCAGGGAATTTAATATTTTGACCTGAAATTCTGTCACATAAGTTAACTCCTGATACCTAACATTTGTGCCGAGTTTGAGCGAAATCGGTGATTTGACCATTATCACCCCCTGCCTGGTTCCGCCTGGTTTTCTCATGGACACACTCTTAAATAACTCGGCGATAACATGATACAAAGCAAATACGATTATCGACTAGTTCGGTAGGTAAATAAAGACTGATTTATCCGTGATTCATGCAACAATAAAAGCGAAAAAATATATATTAAACGAAGAATCATACCTCTTTTCCCGATTAAAATGATTGGACCTTACAAAAGTTCATATAACCGATCACGATATAGGCATAAAGCACAAAGCAGGATTACAAACGATTACACAATCATCGGGCCTCGCCCCCTAGGCTGGTGCGCATGCACGTTGGTAACGCAATACGAAGTAACGCATTCGTAACATGGCTCCCCTGAATTGTAGCAACAATTTACTTAACAAACGAAACAAAACTTAATAAAAGTCATTCGATCATTGTTCATTGTCTCTTCTTGGGATTCTGGCTGGTATCAGGTCAACTTTATACTTGGTACTGCTATGGCTCCTCGGAGGGGATTCCCCGGTCTGCAAGTTGATCTGTAGGGAGCAATAGAACCAGTTTTTGGACAGGTCGTTCAAGGTACACAGCTGCCTTTGTGGGCCTGCCAAGGTCGTCAAGGGCGTCTGTGGCAACCACGATTCTTACTTTCCTGACCAGACCGTCGTTGTCGGGATAAGTCTCGCTGACACGAGCTAGCTTCCAGCAGTTTCTTGGAAAACTGTCGTCCTTTACGATCACGACATATTCCACTTGCAGATTTCGCTTCACTGAAATCCATTTCTGTCTTGACTGCAAGGACTGCAGAAATTCTCTTTTCCATTTGCACCAGAATTCGTTTACTAGGTATTGGACACGACGCCATCGCTTGCTTAGGTATAGATCAACGCGTTGGAAATCACCCGGAGGAGGTAAGACAACCTTCGACTTCATGGTGAGTAAGTGGTTGGGCGTCAGCGGCTCGGAAAACTGCGAGGAACTGATGCTGTCAACTGTTAAAGGCCGACAATTAACGATCGCTTCGGCTTCAACCATGAACGTTCTCAGTGATTCGTCATCTAGCTGGCTTCCGTGACGTTCTAATAACGAGGCTAGGACACTTCGCACCGTCCGTATCTGACGTTCCCAAACTCCTCCCATGTGGCTTGCGTGTGGAACGTTCATCTTAAACTTCACCCAATCGCAGCTACTTTTCAGCAACTTTTCTCTTATCTGCTCGTGATTTAATTCGGAAAGGGCTTGTTGCAGTTCGTTCATCGCTCCAACAAAGTTGGTGCCTTGATCGGATCGAAGCTGGCGCACTGGTCCACGGCGACCGATGAAGCGACGATAAGCGTTTATAAAGGAATCTGTGCTAAGGGTGTTCGAGACTTCAAGGTGGATCACTCGGGAGCATAGGCATGTGAACAGTACTCCATATCTTTTTAGCTGCTTCCGACCTTCCTTCACGAACCAGGGTCCAAAATAATGAACTGCTGAGAACGTAAACGGGGGAGAAGGCTCGAGACGATCCTCTGGCAGGTAGGCCATTTTCTGTTCTTGAGGAGCTGCTCTCAGTTTTCGGCATTTGACGCATCTTGAAATGTGACTGGACACGGCTGAGCCACCACCGATTATCCAATAACCAGTCGATCTGATCTCGTTATGGCTGATTCCATGACCTTGGTGTTCGACTGAATGATGGTGATGACAGACAATCAACTCGGTTACATGCCCCTTTTTCGAAAGGATGATGGGATGTTTGGCATCGAAGGTAAGGCCAGTTGCAAGTCTAACTCGTCCACCAACTCTGAGTAAGCCGTTATCGTCAAGGAATGGATCGAGCTTGTAAAGAGAGCTTGTCTTCTTCATTTCCCTCCTTCCTAGAGCGGTAGAGGTGCTTCGGTCGGTTGCTCGTTCTCTGGTACTGACTTCCTTGAGAATACGTAATTCATCGCTAAATGCTTCTCTTTGTACGTTCTTGATCATTTCGTTTTCAGCCTTCTGTAACTCTTGAACATTAACTGGAATATACTTGGTTTTCTGAGAACCAGTTGGATATCGTGCAGTGGTGTCGTTGACGTCAGGAGATCGACTTCGAAACTTCTCTTGAATGCGAAGACAAACAGCTACGGCTTTCTTGGCTCGGTGCCAGCAAGAAAAGTATTCCAGGCGTTCTAAAAGGGACGGGGGATTTTGGACTTTAGTCGTCAGAACGGAAGCCCTTTTAACTTCGGGATCGTCGGGATGAATAGAAGGGCTAATGTCAGTCTGGTTCCAAACTCTTGAGGGTTTCCAGAGGAAGTCTGGTCCATTCCACCACAGACGGGTATCGATCAGTTCTTGTGCCCCGGAACCACGGGAAGCGATGTCGGCTGGGTTTTCCTTGGTCCCTACATAATGCCACTGTCCTGGTGACGTTCGTTCACGTATCTCCTGGACACGATTGCTAACAAAAACGTGAAGTCTTCTAGCATCGTTGTTTATGTATCCCAGCACAGTTTTGCTGTCTGTCCAGTAGGTTTCCTTTATTTGGTCAAACTCAAGTTCCTTCAGTAAGACACCACCCATTTTGGAAGCAACCAGAGCAGCAGTGAGCTCAAGCCTGGGCACTGTAACAGGCTTCAATGGCGTTACGCGAGACTTTGCTATAACGAGGGAGCAGTGGATACTTTCCGCGTCGACCATCAAGCGAAGATACGAACACTGTCCGTAGCCGTTCTGGCTGGCATCGGAAAAATGATGCAGCTCAACTGTCTGAACTTCTCCGAAGTCTTCCGGTTTATAGCATCTCGGGACCTTCAACCTTTCCAGTAAGGGGAGTTCGGCTCTCCATTTCTCCCATCTCGCTCTAATGTTGTCTGGAATATCATCGTCCCAATCAACACCTTCGCGACACAATTCCTGAAGGATTCTCTTGCCTAATAAAATGAAGGGTGCTACCAGGCCCAGGGGATCATAAACAGAACTAACGGTGGACAGGATACCCCTTCTTGAGAACGGTTTGTCCTTCAGTTCGATTCTGAATTGAAGTGTATCAGACTCTATACACCAATGCACTCCCAGCGCGTGTTCGATTGCGGTGTCGTTGAGGAGGCTGGGATGCTTCGTTTTGGTGGCTCGGTCTTCAGGAGGTATGGAGCTGATGACTATTTGACTATTTGAAGTAAATTTGTGTGGTCGGAATCCTCCTCTCTGGCATAAAGACTTGGTATTCTTGATGAGGTTTATTGCTTGTTCGTTCGTTGGCACCGACTTTAGGCCGTCGTCGACGTAAAAATCTTTCCTTACGAACTCTGCCGCTGCTTTGCCACAAACATCTTCAAAATGGTCAGCAGTGGTCGTTAGGGCAAAGTTGGCACATCCAGGGGAAGAAGTTGCGCCAAAAAGATGAACAGTCATGCGGAACTCGACTGGATCGCTCTCGAAGTTTCCATCCTCCCACCACAGGAATCTGAGGTAGTCCCGATGCTTGAGGTCGACCTTGACTTGATGAAACATTCCCTGGATATCACACATGAAAGCCACTCGTTCTTTTCGGAAACGACACAATACTCCAGTAAGGTTATTGGTGAGGTCTGGGCCCTGTAGAAGCTGTTGGTTGGGAGACTGGCCATGGCATAGGGCGCTACAATCAAGCACCACTCTTATTTTGCCTGGTTTTTTCTTATGGTACACTCCGTGGTGAGGAATGTACCAGACGCGTTTATCGTTTCTTGATACCTCTGTGCTGGGGACTCTCTCTGCGAAGCCGTTCTCTATGGTCTCTTGCATAAAGCCAACGTAATCCTCTCGGTATTGTGTGTCGCTCTGCAACTTCTGCTTCAGCTTCATTAATCTGCTCAGTGCTACGTCCTTGTTGTTCGGCAGTTCGACGTTTTCGTTCCTTAAAGGGAGAGGCATTTCATAATGCCCATCTTCTCGTTGGTGAATGCCTTCCTTTGCTGTCTTAAGGAATCTTCTGTCTTCGAATGAGAGTGACTTTTCTTCTGTTCCTTTGTCGTTAAAGTCCAACGTGAACATTCTCTCTACTTGAAGCGGGCTAATAATTTCTTTAACATGGGTCTTCACGGCGAAGTGACATGTTCTTCTTTCTGATGTAGTTTTGACTTCTTGAGCAACTATTCGGTTGCAGAGTATGTCACCGGCAACATCAATGGTGCTGTCGTCTTGGCTCGTTCGTTCGACCACGCCGATAATTCCCCACCCAAGAGCGGTTTTCTTGGCGTACGGGTCGTCATCATTTCCGAGGATCACTTTGTGCGGTTTGATTGCTCGGGCGCAGTTAGCTCCTATGAGAAGACCAACTTCGATGTCGTTATCAAGTGGCATCAGGTGACTTGCGATTTCCTTTAGGTGGGGCCATTTCCTGGCGGGGGGAGCGCAGACGAGGTACAAAAAGTATCCGTGCAGGAAGGGTTCGTGCAAGAGAAACTCATATGAAACCATTTGTGAGAACATCGTTTCTCGGTACCAGACCCTCGTGTCTTCCCTCCCCCGGGAGACCACTTTTTGACACCGACGACCGAAAGCCCATTTTATGACTGGGCGCACAGGCAGCCCAGTAACAATGTAATTTTTAAATAAAGTGGAAGCCACAGATGAGACCCACCCCAGTCCCCACTCAAAAAAAATCAGTCCCTGCTCGAGCTGCTGGGGATGTAATTGTGCCATTCCCGCGTAACAATTTGGCAAAATCAATAAATAAATTTTCTCTTCCAGGGAATCTTTGATATACTTCTTTTTTTTTTTTTTTTTCGGGAGGCGGGAGCGGGGGAATGGTGTTTAAAGAATGTTCAGTGAAAAAAATGAATTATGTTTGGTACATTACTTTGAATGGAACACTGTCGTTCTTCTGGGTGTGTTTCTTATTCCTCTCCATTATCCGCTTTCTCAGTTCTGCCGTCTTCTTCAGCCTTTCAGCCGCTCGAAAATCACGGAGATACTGGCATCCGCCCATCTTTACATGCTTCTTGATTACTCGCTTGAGCATGTGTTCGATAATCACCTGAGGGCAGAGAGGCAAAATGTACCAAAACGTTTACAATTTAACGCCACTTTTTAAGGGACATTGTGTTCAAGCAAAGATTTTATATTTTTGTCATTGAGTGATTATTTAAGTAATCACTAGATGATTGCTCCATTTATCGTTGCAATTGATAATATAGAAAAAGACAAGCATGCACATGTTTAATTAACGTAAATCAAACATTGCCTTAAGATCCGTTAATTAAAAAACCTCAGCGCAATTCTCAGAATAGCGCCTAATTGCTATTTCATCTATCGACTAACCTTTTTTGCAGTCAGGTCGTTTACCGAAAAACATGCCAACCAGAGTGTCTTTAGTTCTTCGTTTGCGTTCATCTCTTCCAACGTACTGGAAATGAGATTTTGCTTGTGTTTCTGAAGGCTGCTAGCGTTCATCAAATCAACTCGAAGTTGTTCCATGTACAAGAACACCTTAAAGCAAGCATCAGAAATATGCACCAGACCTCTATCTCTATACTGCCTTGCCTCTGTAACTGCTAACGTTTCTGCGTGGCTTGAAGTACTTTCCAGTTGTGCATATGGCGACAACAGTGTTTCCTCGATGAGGTCACAGGTAGAAACACTAGCCTTGACTTTCTGCAAAGTGTTCTTGTCTTTAGTGTTCATGTTCAATGTTGCATATTTTCTTTCCTTTTCAAGAATTTTTCTGATCGCCCAGCCACCAACATGCCTTACTTTAGCCTTTCCAGACGCCGACATTTCCTCTACTACGACACGAACCGGTTCTTGACTTTCTGTTTCTTCAGCGCGGGCTACCACTTTGACTATGTTACCAAGAAACTTGTCATACAACTTTGTTACAAGAGCAACGACAATTGTTCTTTGTGGTCGGGTTATCTCTAAACAGTTGTAGAGCCCCTTCGTATAAGTAGCCAGCAGTTCAGAATTCAGAAATCTGTGTAACTTTCCTGTGCAGCTGGTAAATCCCGCCCTTGAAATATTGAAGATTACCTCTTTGTCTGGGTTTTCAATAATGTACTCTGCAAATAGTTCGTAAACTTGTTTCCATACCAAGTTTACGAAGGCTGTTGTCTTGTCTTCAAGTCTGTCCTCGAGCGTCTGCAGACAAGAGTTTTTGTCCGATGCAAAATCCGTGACAGGCTTTTCAACTTTCATGGAATTCAAAATTGCGCTTATTTCTAACGTCGGGGGTGGTCTTGAAAGTTCTGAGTCATTCTTAGCTAGTTCATCGAATAATTTTATAGTGTCGACTTCACTTTCGTCGCTCCCATCAAAGTAAGACGCTACAGGTGCATCACCCACATCGTCAGGAAACACCATCTCTTCGCCCTCTGTCTCTTCCAGCACGTAACGGTCTTGCACTGTAAAGAAGTGAGCAGGAAGAATCTTGTTGCGACAACATTGGAGATCGTCGCGTAAATGGCCAAGATCAGTCGAACATTCATTACTCACTCTTGGATTTGGAGGTTGCAAAAAGTGTCTTTTAAAATTCAACACTTGCAGATGACCCTGATCTTTAACTCGTGACAATGCCACGTATGTAAGTCCAGAGACAAATTCGTTCGAGCAGTGAACAACGGCAGCTGCAAGGGTGAGCCCCTGTGCCTTGTGGCAGGTTGCTGCGTACGCTAAAACTAAAGGATACTGGCAAATGCTGCCTACAACGTTTCCTTGTTTGTTCCTTTTGAACCAAGACTGCCTTTGGATTTCTACAGACCCTACTTGAGGAAAAAATACTTTGAGGCTTTCCCAAAACAATCTAAAAATACTCCTTTGGAGCCATTTTTCAGTTGGTCGTTAAGATTCCATACTAGCATTACAGGGCAACCTCGCCTTAAGTGAAGTACAGGACTTCCGGGCCAATTCATCCCTCTTGTTTCATTAGCATGTACAGCGTCAAAAACAAACTCCGGTTCCGGAAGTTCCAGTAAGGATTCACGATTGTGAATAGCTACCGGTAGCTTTTTGAAGTAAATGTGCAGTGCTTCCTTTTCCAAACCGCCTAGATTCCTCGTTAGCATGTTCAGAAAATTCTGCGTCTCATTGCTGCATTTGCCGACCCTGACATCTTGCAGGGCGGACGGGAAATCTTTGTCAAATTGCCGCATAATCTCAGTTAACTCGAAGCGATGGGTGATCGCACTCCCAAACAGCGGTGAATAAAATATGAACATACCTTCATCGAGGTCATCCGGTACTGGGCGAAGTTGCAGAAACTCACCCACCAAAATTATTTGTTTACCACCGAATGGTTTGTGCTGATTAACTTCCTCGCTAAGGCTATGATGAATGGCATTGACGACTTCTAACATGCGTCGACTTGACATGCTAGCCTCATCCCAAATCAACACATCACTTTCTCACACGCGCTTCACCACTAGGCTATTTTCACACGATCGCTCAACAAGCTTCTGCCAAGGGAGATCAGCCACTCCCAAGCCATAATGTGAGTGCACAGTTGACGCGACCCCAGGATCATAAACAGTACAAGCAATTCCACTTGCGCACACAACAGACACATTGAAACCCGCTTTTCTCAGAGCTGACATGATTTCTTTTACCACCGTAGACTTTCCGCTTCCAGCCTGGCCTGTTATAAGTAAATTATGCCCTTTACGGACTACACTCACTATCTGTGCTTGACCAGGAGTAAGCACACTCATTTTGCCGATGACTTAATGCCGGACTCACTACGATTTCCGTCTGCGTTTTACATCTCCAGGAGAAACAAAACTCGTAATAGAATACGATCGGACTTATAATAATTGTTAGATGATTACGCAAAATAGCTTAATAAAAGTGTGACATTTGCTGATTACATCCGGTTATAACTATAAGACATTTCGCAAAACCTGCGATATTTTTCACGGTATCATTTTTAGTTGTTCTTTTTTTTAATTATTGCACCGCTGTTTTGTCACAGTTAAGGAATTTCGATATTTCATCAAACTTAAATTTTACCGCGGCTTTTCCGGCTTCTTATCACCGTTTTAGAATTTATAGGCTGATCATGTTTATCTTAAAGCATCGATCAGTAGAACCAGTATGTCCTCCTCTGTCATACTCATCCTTCCATGACCATTGCGTGTAGTTTTCTAGGAGTTACTGGTAGCCCTTTTTTTTCGACGGAATGATTTCTCACTAATAGAAAAAGGAATAACCTATTCAAAGCTTGGTGTTGTGCATTGAATAATACACTCTTTTCATCACCTCGCTGAAACATACTCCCGTTGTAATTGTGATCCTTTCGTTGCCTACCTGGACACGCGATGCCTCACATAGCGCGAGCGTCATATTACTCCCTTGGCGTGGTGGGGCGAGGAGCCTAGTTA
>NC_133201.1:58203649-58218649 GCF_958299795.1 Porites lutea | reverse complement strand
CAAAGGTGTTTATTCCCTCAGTCGTTCAAATTTGGTGATATTTCTGAAATAAACGAAAATATTTCGTTTTTAAGTTCACTGGTTAACGCACGAAAAATTACAGTCTTTCAGCGATACGCCTGTGGGGAACACGCACGCACGCGTCTGCGTGGTCATCGTGAGCAACGCGCGACTCAAAGCTACATTTAAAAACAAGCTTTGTAATAGCGTATGATAGCTCTGTAACAGCAGTACAATAATGCAATTAAGATGGTCATCCGAAGCCCGGAAAATCTATGCAACTGTACTGAACATTTAGAAAACTTTAAAGGGCCACGCAAGTGCGTGGGGTTGTCTCAAAACGCGTCTATTTATTTGCAAAAAGATAATTTTAAAAACGATTTAGAGTTCTGTTTAAAAATAAGCAATACATACCGATCATGCTGTTTCAGTGAAGGTCGGTGAAACAAGTCTTCGAGATTTTGCCTGTGTTCATTTGTCTTTAGTCGACGGGGCAGATATTTTGCTTATCTATTCCAGGCGGTCAACAGAAGTAAATTCTGTCATGATCTTCTTATCATCCTCCTTTGAATAAAAGATTTGCAAGGTATTCGTTAGCTAAGAATTTTGTAGAAGCAGTAAAGACTGAAATTCAAGTGAGAGATCTATTCTGAAGACGTTGTCTTCGGACTACCCTGTGAGCAGAGTCTCCTTCGATCTTCCTAGATAAGTCGACTTATCTAGGAAGATCGAAGGAGACTCTGCTCGCAGGGTATCGTTGGGCTTGCGTAAATTTGAAATCACATCACCTTTTTACCTGCCACATCTCCATTGCTGTCCGTGACTAAGAAACGAGCTCCCATTGACTTTTAACTGAGGGGCTTTATCCAGGCGAAATATAAAATGTTTCTTTTCGCGGCAATGAACCAAGAGTACTGAATTCAGCTTGGCGCAACGCGGGTAAACTAAAAAACTGAACTATGAGAGCCGAATTTGGCATTGATTTCGAAATTCCAAGTCTCTCATTGGCTAGCTAAGTAGATTAACGTCAAGGTGTTAAGTAACATACTACAGTTGACAGGAAACAATGCAACATTTTCTGAAAACCCTTAGTTGTTTTTCGAGTAAACTCGCCTAACATGTTTCCAACCATGAAATAGTTTGGTAGTCACACTTCGCCATCCGTCAAAAGGAGGTCCCGTCGGAACTTCTTCCGATGATGGAATCCGACGTGACCCGAGTCGCCTTCGTGTTGTTGGCCTAAAATTAGCTTTTTGTGACTCACAGTGAGCTCGTCGGCTAACAAACTGAACAAACCGTTGTAGAAACGTTTTTAATTTATTATTAACTAAAGAATACGTCTAATCTGAAGAAAAAGTTATCTTTCTTTTCGGTGGGATCTAAACTTTCCCAAAAATCTCTAAACCTCCCTTTCATGGATGGCTGATTACAACTACAACGGCGCGACATCGCTTGGCAATCCCTCAAAAGGAGGTTGTCTAAGAACCGGAAATTGAAAGATTCAAAGGGCAAACAAACAGTCAAAACGTACTGTGTTATGTTTGGTATGTGTATTCAAAACACTTTTCATTGCTGAATTAAAGGTCAAAAAGACTATTTCTGTAGGAAACCCGTGCTCTTTTCTTTTCAGTAATTCACATTACTTTGAAGATTATTTCGTTCTGCAGTCTTTATAATACAATTTGCCCAGGTCTTTATTCTTATCTGAAGAACTGAACTTTCAACAAAAACTCAAAACATCCCTTTGATGGATGGCTAATTACAACTAAAAGGGCGCAACATCGCTTTGCAATCCCTCAAAAGGAGGTTGTCAAACTGAACCGGAAATTGAAAGGTCGGTTTTGGATGATTAAATCTCGACAAAGGGCAAGCAAAGCCGGGAAACTGGCGAGAAATTCGTCTTCTTGTTGTTCGCCGGGGTTGTTCCAGCTGTTGTTCGCTTCCAGTTTCAAAGCAAGGAGATATATGCGTGAGATATATGCTTCTGGAGCTGTTTGAACACATTTTGCACTTGCCTTCCGGCCACTTCACTTGCAGTCTAATGTCATTTGCATAAATATATATTCTAACATGACTAAAACTAAGTTAATATGAGGGAGATCTGTTGCATCATGGTTGATTGCATTGAACAGCTGCTACGGTAACCCTTACTTGATAACAACAGCAACTGCACTGACCCTTTAATAACAGCAACAATAGCTTTATTTGCACGGCTATATTTTTTTCAGTGGTGCAAATTGGCCTCTGAACAGGAACTAATCATGATTTAGACGTCACTTAGATATCTGATTACCAGCACCCACACAAGCATCGTGTTTTTATTATTTTGTACATACAACACAGATAAAGACAGTTTTTCGCACAATTACGTATCCTTACAGCCATCAACGGTTTTCATGTACAGACAAGCTGCCATTTCACCTTTCATTGTCTTTCATTTGCCCACACGTGCTACATGGTTCCTTACAAGGGATTCAACGGCATTGATACAGTAAAAACCCGCGAGTAAGAACCTGCATTTTCTGGAGTTAGCCTAAACAGGTTCTTATTTAAATGGTAGTTAACACAATTTTAGGCTATTTAGGTTCTTAAATAGATTCTTATTTCCGTAAAAAAAAAACGAAACATAAAAAAAAACTACAAAATAAGATGGTAATCAGCCTATTTTTCAATTTCAAAATGCGATACAACAATATTAACTTCTTGCACTTTACTTTTTATTACATCAATAAATTAGCACTTTTATTTGTACAACAATACCAAGCTCCTAATTCCCCCAACAAGATTCTTGCACAGCTTTGCCGCTGCATTTCACTAATATGATTTTTCATTTTCTAGGCTAAACAGGCTCTTCTTTATAGGGGGTATAAATGGCAAATTTTAGGCTAACAGGTTCTTAATTTTCAGGTTCTTACTCGCGGGCTTTTACTGTATTGGAAAAAGGCAGTGTCACCAAGGCCAACAAACAAAAAATGGAAAATAACCAGGGCTCCGTTTTTGTTATATTTAGTTGTTCGGGCCTTTTACTCCTACAAAAAAATTTAATGATAGGGAACTGGATTATAAGTTGCTTTCTCGTTAACGAGTCTTGGTTTCCTGTTAGGTATTTCAAGATAATTGTATCGTTTTTTAGAGCAAGAATTGCGTGCTTGTAGTCAAAGATAACGTTTAAATTTTGACTGAAATGATACAACCTCAATGACAATTCCCCTTTAAATAAGGTACTGTTTAATTATCTTTGTTCACTGCTCCCAAAATGGTTCTCGTTCCTGTTTTTGCCTTGTTTGGTTTACATTTTGGGCACTTCCATGGCAGCTTTGATGTGATGGCCCATTGTGGGGCTAAGGAGCACTGAGGGTGATACCAACCACGGCATGAACAACACTGTATGTACTCTTGCTTGTTATTTGGGAGCCTACAAAGACAAAAGATTGGCACAGAATTCCTGTTGCAAGATAGATGGCAGTGCACTCTTCTGTTGGTCTTGGGGAAAGATTTCATTTTCCCTGATTCTAGGCAGCTAACAAAGTGTTGGCGCATCTCGAATTGGCTGTACCTCTGTGTTGCTGGATCTAAACCATGGCACAAGTGGGTTGCAAAAGCTAAGGCCATGAGACCGCAGTCGCTGCCGCCAAGCTGCTTTTGCACCTTTTCATTGCAGAATGTTACAGTGTCCTGTTGGTAGAAAAGCATGCGACAACCGTGGTCAATCAAAACTGAATTGGGCTTGCTGTACAAGCTATCAAATATTTTTACTATGCCAGCCTGGCAACCAATGGTGCTTATGCACACCCAGTGTTTACCCACGTTAATTATCTGGACAAACTCGGATGTAGCCGGAATAACAAGTGATCCTTTAACAGCAGGATCCTGAGGTCCATCGATGAATGGAAATTACTTCTTCAGCAGTACTTGTCCTGCATGTATTTCGGAGTCATGGAGCCAGTATGTGGGCTTTAGTATACCAAATTTACTTTCCATGTAGAGGGTAAGCTTAGGGTCATCAGAGGAAAAGCTATTGATTGTGAGCCACGTTGTTGCATCTTGGGAGTCATTGTCATCAACAACTATAATCGGGAGTGCCCATCACAGATTGAATTTGTATGGGAGGAAGTCCCAAGTGATGTGGAAGGAGATGCCGGTGTCTTAGACGTGGCCGATGCCATGGCAGGAGCATATACATAAGAGGACGCATAACAGGCTGGTGCTTGTGTACCACTTGCTGGTAAAGCTTGTTTGCCAGGTCCTGGTGCTGGTATTTGTGTGCTAAATGCTTGTGCTGGCGCTGGTGCCGGTGCTGACTGTTGTGTGCTAATTGCTGGTGCTGATGCTGGTGCTGGTTGTTGTGTGCTAGTTGCTGGTTATTGTGTGCTAGTTGCTGAGGCTGATGCTGGTGCTGGTTGTTTTGTGCTAGTTACTGAGGCTGATGCTTGTGCTGGTGTTTGTCTATTACTGTTGTTGCTTTTCTTGACATTTACTTTGTCCAGTTTGGGGTGTTTAGATGGCCTGCTATCTTCGATGTCACGCAACGTTACGTTGTAGCATCTTTTTAACGTGTTTGCCTTTTCTCCAGCACGTCCTGCATACGGATTCTTCTTGGGAGGTACTGGTAAACTCTTAAAGGCGAGGTTCTTTTCTTTTTTTTCTGGGTTTCTTCTTCGATGCTGCCATACGGGACGAACTTTGGGGCTCTAGAATGACACCTTCTTCTTTCGGGGCAGCCTGTAAAAGAAGCCTGTGGCTTTCTGTGAGCTTTGTCATCACACTTTCCAGGACATCTGCATCTTCTACTCCCTCCACTATGTAGGTCATGTTCCTTATCTGGCCTAACAATTCGCGACATTTCGTAGCACTAGTTCGGGGTCGTTTAGCTTTCCGAGGAAGATCCTGGATTGTTACTGTTCCTTCTTCTGCTTGGTTCGTTTGGTCTTCTACTTGGGCCTCTATAACTAGTTCTTTACTTTCGGAAGGTTCTTGCTCGATATTTTCGAGTGTACTCGTATACCCGGGCACAAACAATTCTTCGTCCAGAGTAAAGAAAGGGGAATCTTTATATGGACCTGGCAGGTTATCAAACGACCACGAGGAGAAGTGACGAAATACGGCAAAGAAGTGCTTGCGTGGTAATCTCTGTCTTTCCTAGTCGTAACACTCACAGCTGGGCTGATCAGTTCCAAACTCGACTCTGTAGCTCTGCTTGTCCTCCGTACTACTCTGGCTTCTCACCGAAAACACGCCATTTGTAAGGTCAATAGCCTCGACGTGACTGCTTGGGATCGATTCCGCAATCGAGCGCTTCTCTAGACAGTGGTTAATTATGTAGAGCGGTCTTCCTGTCAAATAGGCTGGGATGTTTGGGTTGTAACGGCGAAAGGTTGCTTGCAACTTTGTGTTTAACTCCATGTACCTGCAAGGGGTAAAAAGCCGTTTGTTTTGTTAGCTTTTTATTTGACTCTTCAAATTCTAATAGCTTTGTATTATTTCTTATTATATTACGATTATCATCATCATGATTTATTATCATTATTATTATTATTATTATTATTATTATTATTATTATTTTAATTATTATAATCATCATTAACATTGTTATTATCTTTAATATCATCATCATCATCATCATCATCATCATTATTATTGGTATATAATTATTATTAACAACAAAAAAGGAGTGAAGAAAAAAGCAAAAGGGGGACACTACGTTGATTTGTTTTCGCTGGTGTCTGCAGGGGCCAGGTGCATCGGACGCCCGCAAATGATGACGTCTGACGTTCAGCCCAGCCTCACTGGTACGCTAGAGATGAGCAGTCCGATCGGACGTTACATTTTATGCCGCTGACCCAAGGAGAGGTTTTTTTGCGTCATTTCTGCCGAGTATGCCTCGGTGGAGGCTTTCGATATTTTTTGGTCATTTGGTCAGTTATGCGAGAGAGCAGATTGGTTACTCTCTCTCCTTCTCTCCAACTCCTCTTCCTTTACCCCTGCTCCCCCCCCAACCTCAACACCCACCCACACAAACACACACTCCAAAGATTTTATATGTGTCTCTGTTACAACACCGTACCCGTCTATTAGCTGATGGAGACCGCCGGCCTACCAAAGAATAATGAATAAAACAAAACAATATTGGCAAGATATTTTCGGATTAAAAACAGACTATTGACTATTAAATGTAAAAACACCTCCCACATGCAAATTATAATCAAAGCTTGAACAGATAAAAGTTTAAAACGCTTACGTCTCCAGTTGGGTGATTCGTATGTTCATCGACCGATGGAAGATGTACATGGATCCATCTCTCATATGTTGTTGTGCCTTCCGCTATGGCCTGTCGTAGCTTCTTGGATTGGCTCTTACAACGCCACTCTGTCTTTTCTGGTATCTATATAACATAAAAGCACAAAAACGCAGCTTAACTAGAGGTAATTCTATTAGGTTAATTTTGTAATCCACCGTAATTACTGTTGTTGGTATGTACCTTGTACTCTGGAAATTTGATGATCTCTCTCAAATGTACCTGTGCAGGACAATTGAGCTTTCTAGATTCTTGAAGAAGTTTGCCAGCTCCATTTTTTCGATAAGCATGGTCACCACCCTACAGGAAGGAACACAAACATGTCAGGCGGAGGTACAAGCGAAAATTGGAAAATCGATATGAAAATTAAACTAACCGTTTGATTTCTTTTTTTCTCTCTCACATGTCTGTCCACACCATGCTGACAGTCGTACACTTTGTTATTTACCACAACAAATGGGATGTGGTCAAAACGCAGGCTACCGTCTTCCCATAACACTTTGTGCTTGTGCGATTTAATATCTGTTAATAGACAGAAAACCTATCAGTGGCCGATCCAGACCTTCAGATAAGGGGGGAGGGGGGGGGGGTGATCATCCAGACCCTTAGATAAGAGGGGTGGGTGGTCTCAAAAAAAGTATTTTCAGTCCTTCGGGCCTCAGTTTGGTGTAGAAATAAGGATCCCCTGGATCCGCCACTGCCTATGTTGAAGCATTTCCCAGCACTTTGAACTAAGAGACCTTGTTACTATTAACCTGTTCTCCCTTAAAATGTTCATTGCTGGATGTGAAACCAGAGCTTTTTCTGATCTTGCAGTTCACTTGTGAAATCAACCACACACCCTCCCTAAACCTTCTGCTTACTCCTCCGTCACATTATTGTTTCTACGTACACAGATACGTTTCATTTCCCTTAATTATTTGAAGAAATAATTTCTATTACATTTAAACACTTAAACTCTGCTCTATAAGAAGTTGGCCCGATTGATCAGCCTAACTATAAATATATACGCATATCATAGAGCTGTATAGTTGATATTTCCTCGGAGTTTATATTCAAGAAGCGCAAGGTCTCCTCGATTTGCCACATCAGCGGTTGCACGCTATCATGAATAAAATAGGAAGCCCCTTACCTGTGTTCCCAAATCCTTTGCTTGCTTTGAAACAAGCGTATCTCGTAGTGGTTGTTGTTTCAACTCTCTAAGAATTGACTCCGCGGCTTTGACATCCTTCACAAGACCGGACCTCTCTGACAGTTTCTCTTCAAACAATGAAGTTACTGCTTTTAAAGTATATTCCTTCGCCATCCTATTGTCATACGAAATCTCTCAATACGTCCAGACACAGCGTGACTGATGATATTATTCGCATATATCTCCTTGTGTAGCTTTGAAATTGGGAAGCGAACAACCCCGGCGAACAACAAGAAGACGAATTTCCCGCCAGTTTCCCGGCTAATTGTTTGCCCTTTGTCGAGATTTAATCATCCAAAACCGACCTTTCAATTTCCGGTTCAGTTTGACAACCTCCTCTTGAGGGATTGCAAAGCGATGTTGCGCCCTTTTAGTTGTAATTAGCCATCCATCAAAGGAATGTTTTGAGTTTTTGTTGAAAGTTCAGTTCTTCAGATAAGAATAAAGACCTGGGCAAATTGTATTATAAAGACTGCAGAACGAAATAATCTTCAAAGTAATGTGAATTACTGAAAAGAAAAGAGCACGGGTTTCCTACAGAAATAGTCTTTTTGACCTTTAATTCAGCAATGAAAAGTGTTTTGAATACACATACCAAACATAACACAGTACGTTTTGACTGTTTGTTTGCCCTTTGAATCTTTCAATTTCCGGTTCTTAGACAACCTCCTTTTGAGGGATTGCCAAGCGATGTCGCGCCGTTGTAGTTGTAATCAGCCATCCATGAAAGGGAGGTTTTAGAGATTTTTGGGAAAGTTTAGATCCCACCGAAAAGAAAGATAACTTTTTCTTCAGATTAGACGTATTCTTTAGTTAATAATAAATTAAAAACGTTTCTACAACGGTTTGTTCAGTTTGTTAGCCGACGAGCTCACACAAAGCTAATTTTAGGCCAACAACACGAAGGCGACTCGGGTCACGTCGGATTCCATCATCGGAAGAAGTTCCGACGGGACCCCCTTTTGACGGATGGCGAAGTGTGACTACCTTTCGTGGCAGTGAATAAAATTATGTGTCTTCTTGTCATGTGACAATCTCATGACCTGAGGACAATGGCAACTTGATGACAAATTTTGTAGGGAGAGTGGAACGAACATTGATTGACTTTTGAACACACATCTGGTATTGTTTTTAGAGACAGGAAGAGGTTCGTGGCGCCAGATTACACTGTTTTCCGAGAATCGCACGTATAAGCGGTTTAAAACCACCATAAAAATTATCAGACCATAAAACGATCACTTTCTCCAGCTGAAATCATCATGTCCTTTGTAGAAAGAACGCAGAATTGAGGACTTTTAAGGACGAGAGTTCTGCTTGAAATCAAGGGATTTTCTGTAGCCAATTGCATATTTAAGAGATCTAGCTTTCCTCGATGACAACTAGAAGCGAGGAAGTGATTTCAATTCCGTCTGACGGGGAGAGAACAAGAAACAACGTCCGACAGAGGTATCTGTAAGTTTTCTATTTTATTTAAATTCGCGAAACTGCAGCCTATTTTACAAAAATCCTTAATCGTCAACAATTTCAATTCCTCTGGCGGCGCACGCCATCATCATCAATGTGTCAACCTACTTCTTTGTCACAATTTTTGGTTGGATATCCACAAATATACAAATATACAAATAACTGAGTTATACCTCTTTTCTATTTGTTGGTTAGCGAGTTTTCGCCAGCCCCATTTTCGGCCGATTTTGAGCAGTTTTAGTGCGACTTTAGAGAATTATGTAATGGTAAGATTTTCGTCCGCCATTCGTTTAAGGTTCAGATTTCGGTTGCGAAGTCGGTGAACATCATCCGGTTTTAAAAATATATCGACAAAGGGTTTTAGATTTTGGATCAAAACGGATACAACAACATTCTTGTTATGCTTGAGTTATTTGCAAACTGATCCTATACTTTTACCGTCAGAACGATTGAAGCAAAAATGTTACTATTAATGCGCGGTCCCCTTTATTCCTGACATAACAAAAGCGGGGAAAAACCTTCCTCAATTTCAAAATAAATAAGAGACCCCAGGGGGGGTACTCGGGATTTCAAGTGACGGGGATGATCGAATGGAGCCAAAAGTCAAGACCCAAAAAAATCCCTAGGGCTTCCAGCAAAACCCAAAAAAATCCAGTGACGGTAAAGCCAATTGACTGAATTGAAGCGATTGAAGTCTTGTACACGGACGGGCACCACGGGACAATGCAGACTATTGTATAACACGTGCGATATAAAGCGACACCACAGTTAACTATTAAACAACAGCAAAACACGTTTGTTTGTACTTTATTCGCAGAACTACGCAGCCAGGGCACTACCGATTCTTTTTAATACCCCAAAAATATCCCTACTCAAATCAAGCTACCCTAAAAAATACTTGCCAAATTTTCGTACCCCAAAAAATCCCGGAATCGAAAATTTCAAACCCAAAAAAATCCTTCGATCATCCCCGTCACTTAAAATCCCGAGTACCCCCCCTGGGTAAGAGACTAGCAAAGGGACTGAGTGCTTAACAAATAACAACTAAAGTAAGGTAAGCTAAAGTTCGGTCGCTCAATATCTCCCCTGCTTTCAATTTTGAGTCCGTCCGTCTGGTTCACATCACCCGACAGGAGTTCATTAATAAATTGAGCATGTTCCGACAAGCTGGTGCTAATGCCTTTAGTAAGTAAGTAATAACTTTCTTTAACCACGGAATCCTTATCACTAAAAAGTGGTCTTTTAAAGAGCCGTGCACATTAAACTAAGACTTAAAAATAACAAACATTATTGAAAAAGTCGTATAATAAATGCTTACTAAGAAAATCTTAATGTACAATAGCGCAATAAAAACAATTTAAAGTAGTGGCCTGCTTAGCCTCAGCTGACAGGCTGTTCCATGTTACTGCGCCCCTATAACGAAAACTTTTCTTTAGGGCCTCATTGTTCGGTCGCGGAATAAACAGGTTATGTTGCGCACCTCGAAGATTATGCCTGTGAATGGTATTAATGCTGGCGAATTTATCAGACAGGTATTCGGGTACAAGGTTATTTACAGTTTTAAACATTAAAGATTTCAGTTGCTTAGCACGTCTGTCAGCGAGGCTATCCCATTTAAGGGCATGAAGAATCGGGGCAGAGCTGGCATCCCAGCTAGACCCTGTAATTATGCGTGCAGCCCTGTTTTGAAGCTTCTCTAGTCTTTGGCTGAGACCGTTACCGATACAGCCCCAGACAGCGCTGCAATAATCGAGATGCGGAAGAATCAATGACTTGTAAATAGTGACAAGGGTACTCTGGGGACATATTGGTCTTAGCCTCCTCAGGGCAGCTAGTACTTTTGCAACTTTACCGATGACTTCGGAGATGTGAGCCTCCCACGAGAGTGTTTCATCAACCTGAACGCCTAGGCATTTGTAACTATTGACTCTTTCAATTGAATGCCCGTCGAGGGATATGTGTGGATCGCTAGGGAGCAAAGAGATTTTTTGCCTCGTGCCTGTAAACAGACACTTAGTCTTGAGGACATTAAGACTTAGACGGTTAGAATCGAGCCATTGCTTCAGATTGCCCAAATCATGAGTCAGGGATGAAAACAACTCATTAGGGTCTTTGGAGGCAAACGTGAGATTAGTGTCATCGGCGTACATTCTCACATCCGATAAGAGGTTACAGTTAGGGAGATCATTAATGTATAATAGAAATAGTAGGGGCCGAGGATTGAACCTTGAGGCACCCCACAACTTATGAAGCTAGTTTCGGAATTTATGTTATTTATAACTGTAACCTGAGTTCTATCTGAGAGGTAGTCTCGGAAAAGATTGAGACTCACACCTTTAAACCCATACAGCTCCAATTTTGACAGAAGGATCTCATGGTCAATAGTATCAAAAGCCTTTTTCAAGTCAATAAACAGAATGGCATTTGTCAAACCATCGTCGATATTGAGATACCAGTTGTCAGTGATGTCAATAAGAGCTGTAAGGGTCGAGTGCATAGGTCTAAAGCCAGACTGATATTTCGAAAGTAACTTATTATCATTTAAATATGAATAAACCTGATTAAAGATGGCTTTTTCAAAGAGTTTGGCAATTACAGAAAGAACAGAAATTGGCCTGTAATTGGCTGGGTCAACTTTCGAGTCAGCTTTGAAAATTGGAGTTGCTCTAGCACTCTTCCAGTCTTAGGGAAAAATTCCCTTAGAAATAACTAAATTAAAAATATGTGTAAGGGAAGACGCAATGGATGGAAATGAAAGCTTTAAGAGGCAAGTTGGAATACCGTCGAGGTCCATCAGCCTTACCCACAGGAATATTATTCACAAGTTTGCGCAGTCCATCAATAGTCAGTAATTCGAGCTCGAAGGTGCTATCACACGGTTCTACAAAATCACGAAAACTGACTCGAGGAGGATTAATGTTCGCCGCTAAGTTAGGACCAATATCGACAAAATGCCTGTTAAAAGCGTTGCTTAGCTCATGAGGGTCAGTTATCACCTTGTCACCAATAATCAATTTTGACACCGGAGCAAAGTTTTTCTTTCGCGATAATAATGTATTAATTCCATTCCAAGTCGCTTTAGCTTTTTTAACGTTATCCTCGAAGAACGAATGATAGTAATTCTTTTTGGAGGCCTTAATAGAATGGTTAACACGATTCCTAAGTCTCCTGTACTCTGCCCATTTCAACTGATCACTAGTGACAATTGCGATACGCTTTATTCTGTCTCTTTCCCACATCAATCGTTTGATCTCAGGGGTGAGCCAGGGAGCATTAGAGTTTCTAACTCTCCTTTTCTTAACAGGTGCATGAAGGTTGGTTACTGCTAGAAATGATTGTTTCCACACCTCCCATGCGCCAGTGGGGTTATCAATCTGCTCAATTATGTCCCACGGAACCAGCGCCATGTCATTCACAAAGTCATCAAGCACAAAATTTTTATATTGTCTCGATTCAATGATTCGCGGGATCGACCTAGGGCATGTTAATTTGCGAGAGACATAGATCAAACTATGATCGCTGCAACCAATAGGAGATACACCTGATGTAGCAAATTTGACCGGCTCATTGGTAAGAAATAAGTCGATAAGTGATTTAGTACTTGAAGTGACACGTGTAGGCTCCTTGATCAATTGAGTATATTGGAACAATTCACATAGTTCAATTAGGTGTCTAGTTTCATTAGCAGGGGTAACTGCCATCATGTCACAGTTGATGTCACCTAGTATAGTTGATTCAACATTTTCAGCTTCAATCTTTGCCAGAAGGACTTCGAACTTATCAAAGAGCTCAATTGGAGAATTCGGAGGTCTATACCAGTTTGAAATAAGAAATGGCTTGGCTCTGGGTTTTTGGATTTCAATACACAAGAACTCAAGATCTGGATCAGAGAGGTCGGATCTGATTTTAAAGTCGATGACGTTGCGAACGTACATGGCGTACATGGCGTACATGGTATATGAGCCATTTTATCATGTTCTCCAAATATGGTAACTATTACAAACGAGACTTAAATACGAGGTATAACAATTACTAAATTAACCCTATGGCCTTTCTTGGTCTCTCCATCATGAAAACCTTTTGCTCTTCATTAAGCTCATTTTGCTTTCACGTTTAAGGCGAATGTTCAATCATTTTTGTACTGAATCGACAACCTGCTAAACTTTAAAAACAATTCATACAGGATTTTGTATGAGCTCTTAAATTTATTCACACTTAAAAGAGCCATAAACATGATTCCGGGATTCTTTGCCAATAAAAGAAACATTACCATCGTTCTATTGCTGATGCAAAAAGTTCTACATACAGGAAATTCCAGTGCGACTATGCTTATGCGATCTGTTGTGTGTTCCTCAGTGACCGTTTTCACCTAAAACAGAGAGACACGGAGAGATTTGGCGCACTCTTCGCACGTGTTCACGAACAAAAATTTCATTTGTTGTATATCGTGTGAACTATATGCTCTCGATTAATTTATTCGCAAATCAGGAAGTGTTTTGTTGCTCTTAGACTTGCTGCATAGGTATCAGATTTAGTATTCGCCTTATACGTCACAAACATATTTATTCACCGCAGTGAATCACGAACGTAATCGTCGGTGAACTGAATTTACGCGTTGAGCCGGAAAAAACGAGGGCTTGAGTTTGAATGTTTGCTGCACAGTAGTGGTGTTTGCACACAACTGTAGCTATATCAAGTGCTCAATTCTAAAAGTTAACTTTTTTATCTGTACATTTTTATATATTTATTAAAAACTGAATCATTGGATAATGCAATTCTAGAGCTCTGATTGGCTTAGCCATTATGGTATATGAGCCATTTTATCATGTTCTCCAAATATGGTAACTATTACAAACGAGACTTAAATACGAGGTATAACAATTACTAAATTAACCCTAATTATGCAAAGGTTACGTAGCAAGTTGAACAGAAAACAAAAGATGATAGTGAACAAAGGGTAGTAATTAACGGATTGAAATACAAAATACACGGCAGAGAATTAAAACTAAAGATCCTAATGAACAAAGGTTAAGTAACTTAGTGAAATTTAAAGGAAATAACATGAAGTACTAATGAACTAAGAATAAACTATGACAAAATGTAGCTGCCAAAATGCAACAGGTTCCCAATTCAGGGCCCCTGAGCATTCATATAGGCAAACACTAAAACATAATCCCAAAGCAGAACCTTTAAACTAAAAGTCATAAAAATCACCACTGAAGGCCTACTGTAAAATCAGCACAAAAATAACAAGATCCCTCAACAGGGCCCCTGAGCGTTTAGGCAGCTACAAGCTATAAGTACAAAAAACCTATTAACTACTATCGGAGTCTTATCTACAAGAGAATGCAGGTGTAAGGCTCTTAGTTTGCCTCTTTCTAACGTTGAGAAGATCCATGGCAGACTAGAACAAATTTGCCTGTCCCTGCTAAGATGTCGGGGTTAGTCAAAGTGAGAAACCACTTAGTATTAGCCGAGCGCGGTTTTGTGGAACACTCGCAACTCGAGCCCTTTTAACAGTGAGTAAAATTCATGTAGAAATAAGACACTGGGTATAATTTCAAATACGGTTAATGCATAAGTGGAAACAAAACGAAGTTTCACAAAGCTGAAACGCTATACTGACATTTAAAGTAGGAACTAGTCCTCATTGACGGGAATAGCTTGGTTGACAAACAATCGATTGAACAAGAATTTTCGCTTATCGATGGCTAGTTCGCTTGATTCTAAACAATCGAATCTTGTGTATCCTTAAGATCTTTTTGGGTTTACATTACTCAGGTACACCCAAAGACGGTTTCTCTCCTAAATACGTTGAAAACGCTTTCTATAGGCTATTCAGAGTACTTTTAGATCTCTAGAAATGCATTCTAAGCGGCGCTATAAATTTGTACCTGTTCGATCATATTAGGGGAACTTGAGTCTTTTCGAGTTTGCAAGGGCTTCAGTATTTTATTTCCAAAAACCTTAGATGCAATTTAACGTATTGAGCTGACGGAAATGGCGCTATACAAATTCTTGGGCGACCCCATAGAGGATCTCACGTGCC
>NC_133201.1:58171149-58198649 GCF_958299795.1 Porites lutea | reverse complement strand
CTAATTTACTCCCTTTTTTTATCGCCATATTCTTCCTGTACGGTATTTTGGGTCAGCAGTTTTCATTTAAGCGTAAACATCGTGGTGTTGCACCAATTCACGGTCCCTGGTCACGCATATCGAAAACTTCGCATCTAAAGTTGAAGCGTGAAGTCTCCCGGACGGAAAAAAAGGTTCAAGATTGCTATTATGTTTTCGGGTCGTCGATGACGTTCCAGAGAGGAAAGGAATGGATTTGTAAAAGCAGATGTCGTCAAGTAAGTGTTCATTTACATGTATCTGCGGGATTTTTCTGCCCTAAACGCTTCCACGACTACAGTTTATGCTCGGTCTGCATTTTACCCCAGCCTGCGTTTTACTCTTAGTCTGCAGTCTGCATTTTACACACAGTCTGCATTTTACCCCTGGTCCGCAGTCTGCAGTCTGCAGTCCGCAGTCTGCGTTTTACACTGACCGCCCTAAGAATATGTTAAGCTACAAGAGTAAACATGCCACCATCTCGTCCAATGGTAAGTCAGTATGCGTAAATAATAATGTTTTTCCTGTACGTAAGTTTTCCTGAAGTCCAAAGTCGATTTTCGCCTACCATAATGTGTCAAGTTTTTCGTAAGAAACTTCCTTACCGTTTTTCTCAATGATTTCATAGTTCGATAAAATAGTGAAATGTCATGACACTTCGTTTCAAGGAATATCTATATAGCCGATGATATTTAAGAGATCTACTTTTCCCGATGGCAAAAAGAAGCGAGGAAATGATTCGCAATCCGTCTGAAGGGCAGAGATCAAGGAACAACGCACAGCAGAGGTAACTGTTAGTTTTTTATATATATTATTATTATTGTTTAAGCTCGCCAAACATTTTATTTCCATGTAGATCATTACAAGACAATCCTGAATTGTCAATCAATTCCATTCTACTGGCGGCGCACTCTTCATCATTATCAGCGTATCAACCTTCTTTCTTGTCACTGTTTTCTGTTGGATATATATCCACAAAAATGCAAATAAGATCTGAGTATTACGTTACGGTGAACCATTGCTTACTGAGATTTCGCCAGCCCCATTTTCGGCCGGTTTTAAGTTGTTTAAGCGCGTCTTTAGACTTATATGTTATGGATAAATCTAATTTGGCAGCGAAAATATTACAACTATTTTACACGGTCTTCCTATTTTCCCGGACACGACTGGCAAAGCGGAAAAGCTTTCCTTTATATGCAAAATGAAATAAGAGACTCGAAAATGCATTGAGTCTTTAGAAGATTAGCATACGTTGTTAACAACACATAAAAAGTTGTGGATTTTACACCTGTAGCCTGGAAGGTCGTTGAGAAACTTTTCATACTTAATACGCGCTTGTAGTTAATGGTATCCTTGGAAATTTAGAAAACGTTATATTGTTCTCACTGATACGTTGTGGGGAGTAATCCTCACTTCTTGCATTATTCTTTAAGAGGAAAAGTTTCCCTCTTTCTCTAGAAATCTGCCGTTAATTTCTCTTTCAATCTGTCTGCCGCTTCTTGCACTAACTCGAAGAGTTGTCCCTTTCGGCTGAGTTACTCCTTGATGCCGAAGAGGTCTTTTTTATCCTCCACATGCTTCCTTTAGAAATGTGCCACATTCAAGTGACTCTCCGTATAAGAAAGCCCCGAATTTTACACAGAAAGAAGGCACGTGCTCTTGGACGCTATCAATCTTACACTTAAATTAAAACAGCCATGCTAAATACTCAGTTCTTTTTATTTTTAGAATACTGCGCCCAAAAACTGGAAATTTTCAGCTTTAAGGTTCTCCTTATATTAAAGCTGAGATGTAAAACAGCTCAATTCACTGCTGTAGAAACGTAAGGAAATCACTATGGACGCCCCAACACACTACAACAGCGTCGTTTGTGATTGAAGTATAACTTAACCTCGGTATCTGTCAACAGCTGTTCAAATTTGTTAAATTCCTTCTCCAAAACAGTCCCAGACAAATTAGTTGGGACACTTCCACGGAATGCACATTCCACTTCCTTCTCGCCCATCTCCTCTCTCTCCCATTGTTGTTTATCACAGTTAATTAACACACAAAATTCTGTACACAAACATTGGGAGTGCGAGAAGACAGAAAAGTCTCCTAACTGTTTCGACTGAGATTGTAGGTATATCCGTATAGGAAACAAACAGTGCTTTATAGCAAAGATTGCTCTTTGATATTGTGAGGCATAATTATAGCCCGGTTTACACGACAAGCGTTTTTAGCACGGCACGTTTAAAAGTGGACACCAGTGTCTGAAATGCAATTGCGATGGGCACCGGTACCCAAAATTTTAGGGGTGCCGGGACCATGTGAATAGGTGGTCCAGTGCCTGTTTTTTGCGGTACGGTACCCGTGGAAATTGTGGATCACTGAAATCAAGATGGCATCAAGTTTGATCAGCAAAGACAGCAAAGTAACGTGGTGTGATGAGTCAACAAAGGCACTATCTATCCAGCGAGGAAAACATCCAAATAAAAACGCTTCATTCTTGGCTAGTTGCCACAGCTAGCGCGTCTTGCAGACCTGAACATTCTGCGCCTGTAACATTATAATCCTTTTCCCAGTTGTCAAAACTCGGTTGCCATAGTAACGTCAAGGTGGACGTACACGTCACGAGGACTTCAAATGTTCTCAGATAACTTTTAGGCAAAGTGGCTAAGTTTGGTGGTCATAGCTTGAACGGTTTTGAAGTTTCTCAACTTTTTCGTGAGGGGGGTGGGGGGCGGGGGCTCCAAAAGTTCCCGGGCTGAATAGGGTTACACCACTGACAGAATGCATCAATACGCTCTTTAATTTCGATTACCCATGTCAATTTCAGCACGGCCCAAAAAAAAAAAAAAAAAATGCGGCACCCTAAAAACGTGTAAACGGACAATAGACGGGCCAAGAATGTCGGAATCGGTGCTCAAAACGCTTGTCGAGTAAGGCGCGCTTATATAAACGCTGAATAAAACCGCTGTAGTTTATCGGCCCGCTTCAGCGAAAAGACATGAGGTAAACTAAAAAATCGGCCCGTTTTTATTACTATTTTTTTTGTGTGTGTTTGTGTAATTTCCCTTTTTATTTTGGACTTTACTGTAGCCAAAATGAACAAGAACGCTCTAAAAATCGTTTAAGTCTTGCTTGCTTGGAGATTATAAAAAGAAATAAGACGCTCTAAAAGTGCTGACTCGAACTTGCTTGGAGATAAGATAAGAAATAAGGAGGCAATTAATTCTTAAGGAGCCTGTGTCCGGGCGTGGAAGCCACAGCGACCATTTTGCATGTGAGGAAGAAGAAAGAAAAATGCTAGCTAGCCAGGTTACACAGTAACCATTGACTGCCTTTGGTACATACAATAACATAAACCTATTGTCCCGGCATGGGGAACTAAGGGAGGTAACCGCGACTGCTAGGACAATAGGTATGGCGAATAATGAAGGTAAGCGACGTCAATCGCCAGCAGGGGAGGTAAGAGGGGCGAAACTTCTAAGTCACATCCAATGAACTCCGTTGAACTTGCCAAGAGGCGGGCAAAAACCAAGCAATTCTAACCAAGGTCCGCCATGCATCATGCCACCAGTGCGCGGGCCCAACACGACGGAAATTTAAGCAGTTAGTTTTTTTACGGGTCAATTATGTATGCAGTGAGAATAGTGTGTTTGTTTTTGTAGTAGTTTGAGAAATGTGTTTTTATTTTTCATACTGAAGTATTCGTTGATGTTGCCTTGGTGTCATAGATTCGCAAGGTCTCGCCTCATATTGCCTTTGGTTGTGGAAGATTCCTTGAAATTACAGTAAAATTACCTAGACATCATTGGATGAGTTTTCACTTTACATTTATAATTATTGCATTTTGTAGTATAAGTTTTTAGTAGCTTAGTATTGTTTTTGTCAACGGCTAAGGAAACGCCACAAAAGAAGAAGAAGAAGGGTGTATGCTGTGCGGTGTTTCTATTCATTGCTAAAATTTAACTTCATAAAAAAATCACGTTTAAGCAATCTCACAGCTTTTATTGGGGTTTACCCACATAATAATTGAAACTGCAATAAGCGTGTAAGTCTCTTGGCCTTTAATAACAACACCACAAACCAAATTCGAATGAAGATTTATTGTAACCGACGTGCTTGGTACTAAGAGTGTGCATACAAACAGCGTGGATTGAAAATTGTTTCGGCCAGAGAAAACTGCTGTAAAGCGGACTGCGAATAACGCGAAGAGACTTGCAAGAAACTAAACAGAACTGCGCTAAGCGCGGACCAAAAAGAACTGCCCAAACTGTACTGCAAAACTACGATATGAAAAATACGCTAGAACATGCGGAAAATAAAAACTTTAGAAACTTAGAAAGGCGCTAATGAAGATGAAGCAGCAAAGAAACGCTAACGAGGGCGCGAAAACTGACAGAAAGGAATAAACACCTAAATTAACGCCAAAAAAAAGACTAAACAAAAGGACGAAAAGAAGTATAAACTAATTTGCGTACGCAAAGGAAAAACAAATTACGCAAGAACGAATAATAGAAAAAATGTTACACCTGGATCTTACAATAATTAATGGTTAGCGAATGGGCACAAGTTCAGTTACCCAACTGTAACATTATAATCTTTTTCCCAGTTTTAAAACGGAAGGGGTGCGAAGTTTCTGACTACTTCAATTTGTAGACTGGTAGATTCTATTGGAAATGAAGTCCTACAAGCAGAGTGCGTGACAGTCAATAAAGCTACCCCTAACACATCCGTGACACATACGTGACAAATAGTTGAAGGTTAAGTCATTGATATCTCAAGTGTTTACAAAGTTCGACCTCACATCTTAACAACTGCAAAAATCTATCAAATAAGTACATATATCTGCCACAAAACGTCGATTCCTCAATTCACGAGAATATAAATTCACTTGCTTTCGAGCAACAACGTGGCTTCCTACAGGATTTTCTTCCTATAAGGTTTTTATGCCCTTCTTTATCGACGGTCTAGCTTATCAAAAATCATTTTCGGAGAAACGTGATTAAAGCTTGATCAACATAGCGCATCATTTCAATCATCGCTGAAAACAAACCGCATGATTATCGTAAGACTCATTTGCATACAATGAAAGTTTACATAGCCTCACATTCGAATATTTTTTCTTCTTTTTTCAACCACTGAAGTATTCACTTGTTCCAAAATAATCAGCTCTTTCAAGCAACAGAATTCGTACACCGACCCTTTCCGGAATATTTCTATATCTTTTGCATTAATCTTCCCTGCATGTCATTCGTCACGCCGAGGTACCCACCCCAGTTTCCACGGTCTTCGCCACGAACGCCTGCCACTGTGCCCCCCTTTTTGGGGCTCACCGACCGAAAAACAGAAACGCTTACATTTTCTGAGTCTCGCCGGTAAAGCAAGCGAGACTAAATAGTAACGTGTTAGTTACCAGCTGAGGAAAAGCATTATGAATTAAAACCGGCCTTTATAGCGGAGTTCCACGCGCGCGCGAGCGGAGCCCTAATGCTACGCCCGCCCGTACGTCTAATTCATGTAAGCCGATGTCAAGTGTCACATTAGATCATGCTCAAATTGACACTGGCCTGTCAATTATATAAGCCATGCATATGAAGATGAATTGACAGCTTTCAAAATCAGGCATCCGCTGACAAATAGCACATAACCATCTCGTGGGCTCAGGTGGAAGACTGGTCGCTTTGTGCCTACATGTAAGCTGATGTATTATGTCACCCTGACAATCATAAAAATAGGCGCTTGAGAGGCGCGTGTGACTACCTCTGAAGAGTAAAATGCATTGCAACGTTTCTCAATGATTCGTAGCGCTTTTTTAACCTTTGCCATGAATGCGAGTAACTTCGTCAAATAATGAAGAATGATCAACACATTAGCACTGTTACCATTGTTTCTTTTTCTTGTGTGACGACAGAAATGACAGCGAAAGGTGAAAGCGGGACACGTAGTCACTCCAACATGTCCTTTTTACAATGCGCTGCAAATGGTCTAGCCGCTCCTTTGCAGCCGTATGAGGATTTTCGTAAGACTTTTAAATCTTTCGTGACATTGCTTGGGAAGACTCACAAGACCTGACAGGAACCTCAGAAATTATATCTTGACCGTGCGTTGAAGTCGATATTGTAATAACAAAAACATCATTTAAAGTGAATTTTTAAAGAACAAAAACTCGAAAAGGATTCTGTTTTCTTACTACGTGTGTTGCGTATTGCGTGTCATCTGCCTGGAAAATGAACATCATTGGTGAAACATGATCCTATCAACTACTTCGTTGCCTAGCAAGTGACCGAAAGTCTACTCCAAAATTTCATTACATAATGTTGTTGATTTGGAGCGGAGAAATCTATTATACAAATATCGTGGTTTCTAGACTTTTTTTGTTTTAAGATGAGAAGTGATGATGTATTTCACTGCGTTTTCATTCGGTGAGAGACTTGTCAGAAATTAGCAGGGGGGAGGGGGGGTGGAAACAGAGGGAGGGTCACAACTTTTTGAGACTGGAGAAAAGGGAGGGGTCACGAAAAATGGCACGTTAAAAGGGGGAGGGTCATGCAAATATGTGTCCGTGAGCAGGTAGAGGTTCACCCATGGAAAAAAAAAGAAGTTCTTTATTTTGTAAAAAAAAAAACAAGGGGGAAATAGCAGAGTCGAGTGATCAGCTGTCAGAGTCAGAGTCGGACTCTTAATGCTGTCATCCAAAATGTATGTATATGGCATTACAAAGAACAGATTAGAAATATATTTTGAACTTTAATAATACTGACTCACCCTAGTGTATTGCTAGAACTAGATTTTATCATTTATACAAGAGGGGGAGGGTCATGATATTTTAGGCCAAGGTCAAGGGGAGGGTTAGCAAATTTCACTCCCATTGCAGGGATGGGTCACCTCATTTCCGAACCCAAATTTAAAACTCCCACCCTCCCTCCACCCCTGCTAATTTCTGACAAGTCCCTTACACGGCAACAAGACTTATCAAAGCAGACCACGAGGCAGCCCAGCATTTCGTTCGTCATCGAGGACTATCAACAAATCATCGTCGCGACGAACGATTCCGAAAACTGGCTATCTTTGTGTGCTGATTGGCTCCGCGGTATATTCTATTGTTACTTACTTACTTCGATGCCAATAGTGACTACTGGCGCGTGCGCAGTAGTCACAAAACGACTTTTCAACAAATTTTAATCGAAAACTCGGAAACTCGGCTAATAAGAGGTATATATTCAATTTCAGTATGATAAGAGGCATTCAACCCTCGGACGTACACGCAAAGTTATACCCCTACCCCAGGGGCGGGGGGTGGTTGAGGGAACCCTTCCCTTTTGTTTTTAGTTTTTGATATATTGCAGTATTTCGAAAAGATTTTACCTTCAGTAAAAGCCTTTGATCTTCTCGACAAGAAGAGGTATATTTTATAAGTGGTGGCACTGTTGGAAGCCAAGCCAAACATGGTCATGTTCAAGTTCAAGTTTGTTTCTTTATTTTAAAAAGAAAATTTACAAATTAACTACTCTACACGAAAATAGCAGGGCTAATCTAGGCGGGTAGAGCAAAAAAAGATAGTTTTGATACACTGAAAGTCTAAATAAAGAATAATAATAGTAATAACATGAATTACTTAATTAAATTACAGAGAGATAGAGACAAGGAAAAACAAGAATATAAAATAATAATTACAGCGAACTTGTTAACAAAGTAAGTAGAAATTTCATTAAAGTTGAAATTAAGTCTCGGACCGAGATTAAGGCTAAAGGCTTGTACAGTTCTCACTAGGTTTTCTTATTCCTCTGGGATTAATAGATGCTTCAACGTAAACGTCCTCCGTTTGCAAAAGAGATAACGCGTAAGAGTAGTGATCTTATTTCGGTAAATCTTGAGTTTTTTACTTTAATCAACTTTTTTATCCCACTTGTTATCCATGGCTTGGAAAATTGTTTCAGCTTACGTTTAGAGACCACTTTTAAGGGTGCCGGTTTATTTACAAGACTTTTTAAGGTGTTGTAAAATGTGGAGAATGCAATGTCAGCATCTTGTATTGGGCTAAACATGTTTTCATTATTTTGCTCAACTGAGGAAGTTCATGGCTAAATGGACTTTCGGAAAACCCGGAAAAATCCCTTCTTACTCTTTTGGTGTTGAATTTTTCAGTCTGCGAATGTAAAGTACAAAACTGGGAGTAATGGTCACTTATATCAGAGACAATGATACCACTAGAAACATCGAAATCGCATTTGTTAATCAATTGTCAATTAAGGTAGCTGAGTCACTATATACTCGAGTGGGTTTGTTAATGCTGGTTGGAATGTAAGAATCACTTTGCAGAGAAAGCATAAAATCCTGAGCATATCGACCGGTTTCAGCCTTGAGGAGGTTTATGTTGAAGTCACCATTACATAAATCGGCTTATTAGTAGTTATTAACTTCTCCAGAGTTTCCTCAAGCACTGAGGAGAGTTATGTTGACGATAGATTATTCAACAGATAACATTCGTTTTCTTAGCAAATTGAATTTCTACCCAGAGGGCCTGATAGCTCACTAACTTGGCCGCCATCTTAAGTTTTACCCAGAGGTAGAAATCACGTAAAAACAGATCGGAGAGAATTGGTGCTCTTTTGTCCTTGGAATGTAAAATAAAACTCAAATAAGTACGTTGTTTCATTTTATCCACAAAATTTACTTTTATCGTTGAGAAAAGTTGAAAAAACATGCATTTTCACTAAAAAATAGCCTAATCACTCACTTCTTATGACGTCATATTTCGTAATCATCCTAGTCACCAGGCTTAGCTACATAATTCCCGAAATGTGGCCTAAAATTCTTTCCAGAATTTCCCGAAAAAAGCCCCAAAATTCTTGTTAGAAATGTCTAAAAATCTCCAAAAACTCTAAAAAAAATTGGTTTTTTTTGATGGCGATATAACAAGAAAGAATGAGTTCTAATCGTAAAACATCGTTTGTTAGCAATGTTTAAAGGTTCCAAGAAACATCATTTTACAGTTGTTCATATATGTATTTATCTTCCTTTTCAAACGAATTTCCTATAGTGCTCTAGAAACTGCTGTAGTATGTGAGCGGACTGAGCCCTCTCTTGGTCGGTAGGACTACAAAAAAAAACGTTTTTGCCCGTGAAATGTTGCCAAAATGTCCGGTGAATGTTCAAATTGCTCTAAAATTCTCGAATTTGTCAATTTTTTTCTAAAATTCCCGAGATTTTCTAACATTCTTTTTGATGTCTAAAATTCCGCCCAAAAGTTCGAAATTATGCAGCCAAGCCAAAAACTTGCCTCAAAATGCGTGCGAAGGATAAACGAACAGCTACTGAAAACGTCCGGTGATGATATTTGACTTTGGCCTGACACGGTAGTACCTCATCAATTTGGCTGATTTTTGGCATGAAGTCTTAGGGCCTGTTTACATGAAGGTGGGGGACCCCAGGCAGGTGAAGTAACATGTGGCGGGTTACCCTACCTAACATGTAAACGTGATCACATTAAAATGAGAGATTGTATGGACAGGCGGGTTACCCCACTTAAGCGGGTTACCTCACCTACCTGGGGTCCCCCACCTCCATGTAAACAGGCCCTAAGAATGGTGTCCTAATTACTGAATGCATATTCTTAGGTTTGAATTCCCTTTGCGTTGAAAGATACAAGAATTACCGTTTCGACGAGGCCTCGAGGGGCCGCCACATATAGCTAAAGTGAAAGAGCTTTAGAGGAATTAATTCTGGTCCTGTCATTGAAATAACTTGATACTTTAAGCGAATACAGTTTTGGCGCCAACATGGTTGGCAGGAAAGGCTGATTTTAGAGTATAGTCAAACCTCCTTAACTCCATAAATTTGCACCTTTCCAAAAAATAAAAACCAGAAAAGATAAGATAACTTTAAAAAACTTTAACTTTAAAAATTAAAAATGTGTTATCATAAGAGTAATAAAATCAGAAAGATACTAAAAGCAGAGAACGACAAAATTAATTATTAAAACGAAGTATTTGAAACAACATATTTTGCTGCATGGCAACATCGCGATTGGCTAGTAAATAATTGACATGTTCACTTTTATCGATTATTCTATTAAAGACTTCTTCCGATAATTTTCAGAATCCAATAGGCGAATCGGGTTTAGCCCCTTAAAGAGGTCAAGACCAGCCTTAAAGGCGTTTTCGTACGTGTATTGGCAGCTGGTTCCAATATTTGATAACTCTATTGTTAAAGAAGTCACGCGCTGATCTTAATAGATGTTGAGAAGTGACATTAAGATTACGAGAACAAAACATATTGTGACCATAGTTCACAAAACCGTTGTTCTGTTCCGGTCTCCCGTAGGCATTTACAGCCACTTTTGTTGAAGACTGTTTAACAGTTTTCATTGGCAAATGTTCTGACCTTCTTTTCCCACTCCTTCATAATAAAAAAATTAAAAGACTAATACTGAAGATATCTACAAAAATACAAACACCTCGAGGCAAGGTTCATCACATACCACATAATACTTAACTCAAACAGAAACTGAGCGTCCAGTAACTAAAGGCACCTTTTCTAGGAAGAGACCCGCCCTCTTCAAACAAAGAAAACCCAAAAAGCAATTTCACCAAATAACATAAGCCGTTTAAAAGCACTCATAAATAGCTCATAAAACACAAACTCCTCATTACTTCTTTCAAAGAAGTTTTTAAAGATAAGTGACATCAAAATACGCGATTATAAAACATAAACATAAACATAAGGAAGCGATGCGACCAGTGGAATAGATATTGAAGTTGCACTTGAAAAAATACCGTATTCCCCATCCCTACAACTTGTACGAGACCTTTTTTTTGGTCAAGTTTGGCTTATAATTTTGGTATTTTGAAGACAAAAGTTTGTGAGTTGAAGATCCCAGTAACAAAAAACCGCCTAATTGTTTCCATATAAATAGAAAATTTGCTGCATACTAGTTCAGTCACCATCAGTTGCTGATATGGAAAGGAAAGTTAATCAATAACAATGATTCCCCGAAGTGGAGGTTATTATTTACCGAGCCGCGAATAGTATATACTAAAACAGTGAGATAATTGAGTACAAAAATGATGATTTTTAAATCATTTACTGTTGCCATCGATTACAATTTTGGCGAGCAAATGACCGAACGGCCGTAGCGTTTTCTGGTCGACAAAAAAAAACTTTTGAAGGCATTTGTTCAGCTCTTGCGCGAAAAATTCTTCAAAAGGAGTTGTGAATTTTTTTGTATTTAAAACCATTCTCTAAAGAACCATTAAATCTATGTTTAAGCTTACTTATGAAAATGCCAGCTAAATAACTAGACCTAATTTGGATTTGTAAACAAAAAACTTTTCACCGATTTTAAATTCAAGTCAAACAGACAAAAGCTTTACCTGTTAAAACTTCCAAACCGAATTTCGTCACCTTCTTCGTGTATTTCGGGAACAGCTTGTTTGATTATTTGTGAAATATCTTTGTTTGGTACCTCAGCAAACCGCGGGAATCCTTTTTGCTCGTAACTTACGCGAGTTTGGAGTCGCTTGCTCGGAGGAACCGGAGGTGAATCAGTGAATAGCACTGGATATCACGAGGTTGAGCAGCCAATCAGAATGCGCGAAAAACACTCTCCACTGTTTTAGTATATACTAAATGCAGTTAACAGGATACTGCAATGGGACACTGAATCTGGAAGATCAATAATAAATTAAAACAAAAAAACAAAAACAAAAGTGGACCCAACATTGATCCCCGTGGCACATCTGAACGCAGAGCACGGGGATCGGAGAAAAAGGACTGGTGCCCCACTACTTGAGTTCTATTACTGAGATAGTCCTTAAACCAGACTAACTCAATGGCTGCCATGCCATATCCGCACAGCTTTTCCAAGAGTAACTTCATGATCGACCGTGTCAAACGCGTTCCTCAAGTCTATAAATACTGCCCTTGTCAAACATCCTTGGTCCATATTTCGGCTAATAGTGTTGATAAAAGATATAACAGCAGATTCAGTCCAATGACCTCTACGAAAGCCACATTCATATTTCCAGCCAGATAATGTTGTTTCATTCTAGATCAGTTGTTCGTATTTTTACATAAGAGCTATCAGAGTGATAGCTGTCCCGTGACTAACCGGCTTTATTGGCTGCCAATACAAAGATTTGCTTTATCAACAGAGTTTATAAGGTAGAATGGCCCCCTAAGGAGATAGATAAGCTGATCGTCAGAGCAAAACGTCAGCTTCTGTATGTCCATACGGTGGTCAATCTATTACCAACTCCTTAGAAACTAACCCCTTTATTCATTTATTGGCAGCTGACTGTCATCGCGTTAAGTATTTAGAATTTGGTTATTTATTTGAAAGGAATGATGGTGCGTTTGGTGTCAAACAATTCCCAGACGGTTTTCTTATTGTTCTTCTCTGTCACAGTTGCTGTTCATCCAAGTTCATTCCATGTTTTTGGTGGTCAAGGTTCTGCAGCTGGTATATAGATGTTTTAGAGCGCTTCTTTGGTTTTTCTGGGGAAAGAATCGCAGAGCATCCGTTAATCGTCGTCTCCCTCTGTCTTGCTCTCGTTGCCGCATTTTCCGTCGGTTTTGTCTGGTTTCAGGCAGAGAACAGAACGGTGAAACTCTTTATCCCACAAAGCAGCCGGGCCATTGATGATTTAAATGTTGCCGAGAAATACTTCAGAGTGAAAGTTCGTCAAGAAATCATCCTGTTAGCGGCATCTTCTGATCATCCCAATGTTCTTTCCCCTGTTTGTCTGCGGCAGGCTTTCAAGGCACATCGCGCGACTGGGGACTACTCTGAATTCTGTGTCACCCTCTCAGGAGAGAAAGCTCGTACGGAAGACGACTGCATGATTATTAACCCGCTGGAATTTTTGCAGTATAATGAGAGCAATCTTGAGGGTAAAACCCTGGAACAGATTCAAAAAGACATAACTAAAGCGTACTTCAGCTCAAGCCCATTGATGCGGAATGGCCGTACCTTCTTATACAACTTTAAACCGACTTTTGGCGGCGTCACTTGGAAAAATGGAACCATCACAGGTGCCAAAGCATTGCAAATGGTGTATCTAATGAGGGACCCGACTGACGAAGAAGAAAATGAAAAAGTCCTCGAGTGGGAAAAGATGTTCATCGAGAAACTAGAGTCGTTAGTGGGTGCGCTTCCTTGCTTTGAAGTCCATTACTCAAGCGAGAGAAGTTTAGACGACGCTATTACAGAAAGTGGTGGCTCTGACATCAGTTTGGTGTCAATCACTTTCATTCTCATGATCACATTCTCCTGCTTTATGCTTGGCAAGTTCCTGAATCCGCTGACCGGTCACTCGTTGCTCGCAAACGCAGGAGTGTTTGCAGTGGTCCTTGGAATACTATCGGGGTTTGGTCTTGCCATGTGGTGTCGCGTTCCTTTCGTCACTATTGTGGGCGCGTTACCGTTCTTAGTTCTCGGAATTGGAGTCGATGACATGTTTATCATTGTGGATGAGCTTGATCGGCAACCACGTGATATGTCAATAACAGAAAAAGTTAAGGCTGTGATGTCGCATTCAGGAGCCACTGTTACCATGACAACCATGACTGATCTGGTGGCTTTCGCAGTTAGTACTTCTACCTCTCTTCCAGCGATAAGGTAAGTCGCATTTCTTAGTTCAGTATAAGATAATTTTTTATGATGACCTATTCATTTAGCTTTTTTATTAGTTCAATCGCCATCGTAAAAAAACCTTAACAACTAAACCTTAACTTTAATATCACTTAGGGATTACTAATGAGGTTGTCCCTTTTTCCTACAATTATCTCATGAATGACATTGTTATTGCTAAATCAGCCTCCACCAAATATCTTGGAGTAAATATAACTCATAATCTTAATTGGAATCAACATTGTGATGATGTTTGCAGTAAGGCTAATAGCACGCTTGGTCTGCTCAGAAGGGTGTTGTCGGATCTTTCCACGGATGTCAAATCCAAGGCATACACTACCCTTGTGCGTCCTCAACTAGAGTATGCTTGCTCTGTGTGGAACCCGTTTACAAAACAGAAAATTCCCCAAACCGAACTAATTAAGCATAGAGCAGCAAGGTTCGTTTTAAGAGACTACTCAAATTTTAGTCATGTTACTCCCATGTTAAAACAGCTTGGTTGGGACACTCTTGAACAAAGCAGACTTTCGTACCAATTATCAATGTTTTCTAAAATCCAACAAGTTTTAGTTGGTATCTCCCTTCCATCTCAAGTATATTCACTAACAAGGGCTTCTCGGGCCCCCAATGCATTCCCTTTTTGTCATTTTCAATCTAGTTGTAACGTCTATAAATATTCGTTCTACCCAAGTTCAATAGTAGCCTGGAATATGTTATCTTTAACTACTGATATTTTTCCCCTCACTAATGGAATAATGCCCACAATAAGTTCCATGATTAGGTTATTATAATAATATTAAATTTTAGTATAGACAAAATCTTGTAAATATTAATTTTATAATATAAATTTCTATTTTAGACTTGACATGTAAATTTTTCTTTTATCCATAATCATTTATTTATTTATTTTTATCTCCTAGTATAGTGTACACAGTTTTAGGAGTATCCCTTTATTAAACATTTAGGAAAAACCCAATTGTAATCTTCCTTAAAAGGACAGTGAAATCGCCGTTTTTGTAAATCTCTTTGCATCCTGAATTTGTTAAGGAACAGGAAAAATGTTATTAATGAATAACGTGAATCGATTGAGATAAGAATGTTTTTAAAAATGAACAGTAAAACAGTTATGAGATTTGTCTGAAAAATTGTGCAGATCCCAGAGGGTGTTATAAATCTCGGCCGCATAATTCTTCATAACATACTTAGCCTCATCCAATAATTGCTAGTTAACTAGAGCGTTAAATTTAGCAGCCGCATTTTTGTGATACACAGTTTTGAGACTCTAATTTTTTTGTCAGGTATTTCTGTATCTATGCGGCTTTGACAGTAACCTTCTCCTACGTAATGATCATAACGTTTTTCGTGGCCATCATGACATACGACGTCAAGAGAATAAAATCTGGTCGACGAGACTTGTTACCATTCTGCCATGCCCATCCGCCGAAGGACGGTGCGCCAGCCTGGGATGAGCCAATCCCTCAGTTATCGAATCGCGCTATGGAGGTCTGGGGCAGATTTCTTACCCATCCAGTGACAAAGATGGTTGTTGTCGTTTTATCGCTAGGCTTACTCGGCGCTGGAATATACGGAGTTACTAAAGTAGATGAAAAATTTGACAGAAGTATCCTGGCGAAGGATGATTCGTACTTAAGACGATTTTTGACTGCTGTAAAAGAACATTTCGAACTGTCAGTCGAGGTCAGCATTGTAGAAACTGGGAAAATAAGTTATGACAAATCGTCTTCACAGGAAGCTATCAAAAACCTAACAAACATTGTCAACGGCAACGAACATTACTTTGACCATACTCTATCGTGGATGGACCATTTTTCAAAGTTTGCCAACATGTCTAACATCAGCACTACAGGACGAGCATTTTTGCCTGGGTTGAAAGCCTTCCTCAGACAACCAGAGTTTTCATTCTTCCGTCAAGATCTGAAGTTTTCCCCTAATGGTTCTACACTAGAGGCCTCGCGCATTCTCGCTTTCATGAAAAGCAACGGCGAGTCTACTTTCCAAAAAAATGCTATGCAAACCCTTCGCGACGATCTTGAATCAAAGTCCAAACTCGGAGTCTTCCCTATTACACGAGCGTTTATTTTCTTTGAGCTGTACGCGATCACATCACGTGAAACTTTGCGTAACCTCATAATCGCTTCTATAACAGTCTTTGTTATCACCAGTCCCTTCTTGGTAGATTGCACAGTGGCAATCCTGGTGTTGTTCAATTTCACCGCCCTGATCTGCGAGCTGTTTGGATTAATGGTTATTTGGGAAGTGTCGCTCAACGGTGTGTCCATGGTAAATCTTGTTATGGCTATTGGTTTTGCAGTTGACTACAGCGCACACATTGCCCATGCGTACGTGATGTCCAACAAGTTGTCAGCAAATGACCGAGTGGTAGATGCTCTGCGTACTCTGGGTGCTAGTGTACTCATGGGAGGTAAGTCAAAATGATTAATCATGCAAAGAATGTTAAATTTTGAGAGTCAGATTGGAGGCTTCCTGAGTGTACAACTAACGAACTACTGCATTATCCTGCATATTAATTTACTGAAAATGTCCTGGGGAAAACGCTGGAAATGGCATTTCCGAGACCCTAAATTTAGGAATTTTCTAAGGGAGCATGCTCCCAGACCCCCCTAGGTATGGCCGTCTTCGGCGTTAAAACTTTTATTCCGCGCGTGCCTACACCTTCAAAATCTCACGTTACGCCCATGACTAAAATCCTGGAGTTAAGGACAGTTATCGTTTCATTCCAACCTCACTCGTGATCTTTTCTAATTCTAATTCTAATAGCATAATCTACAAAGGGAAATTAATTTAGGCCTTGTTTAATTTGAACTTAGAAGGATTCATTTCTAATCGTCATTATTTTATGGAAAATCAAGAGGGTGGCAAGTATTAAAAGTATTTAAAGAACGACAACTGCCTAGAAACCATAGACGACCTAAGCAGCAACTTCTCCGTCATAAGAAGTGAAATGGAAAACTAGACTGTCTGATTTATGAAGTGCTGTTTATTCAGGAGAAGAAACCAAGGTGAAACACAATCAGATCCCATTCGGGCAAAACTGTTTGACATATTTTCAGCATTTTTATTTACACGTGCAAACTTGTTACTTTTGCTCTCTAGGTTGTTAAGTCGCTACAAAATGCATGCATGAATGTTTTGTTTCACTTTCTTGTTTTTTCAGGTTTCAGTACCTTCCTTGGAGTAATCGTACTTGCATTTGCTAAAGCCGAGGTATTCCGAATTTTTTTCCGAATGTTCTTTGGAATCGTTGGGTTTGGCCTTATTCACGGTCTGTGCATTTTGCCTGTTTATATGTCTTTGCTTTGTCGGGGGCGGGCTGTTACCATATCTCCCTCAGAGAGAGTGAGCCTGGAAGCAGAAAGAAGCAGAAGCAGAAGCCCTGAGAACAGTCCTGCAGGTAATGACCCTTCTTTGAAGATGTCTGAGCAAGAAAACTGCAACGAGGAACCTCCCAATGAGGATACACGGAAAGGAACCACCTTGATGGGAATTTCGAACAAAGGCATGGAAACGGATGACGAGGAGTTGGCTATTTCGTCAGAGGAAGGCAACGAAGCCACGCAGGCAACCAACAAGAATGAAGAGCAACACATAGTTACAACAGGTGAAAATTCCTCTAATAGAGGTGACATTGAAACAGTCTCCACAAAGTTATAATCTATTATATGGATTGAAAAGCAAATCCGGCAAGGCTTAAATAGTTTTTTCATTCGCAATTCTTTGCGTGTGTTCAGGGAAGAGACAGATATTTCGGGTTACTTAATTTTTTGTTTTTATTCTGTAGTACCAGAAACTCATAAGGGGTTAAAACGTGTAAATCTTATATGTTTGCTTTGTCCGATGCTCGTGATTATTCATTTTAGAAAGTACCATATTTGGAACGAGAAGAAGAGATAACTGACCAATCAAACTTCGTAAACAACGTGACGTAATTTTCCTTCAGGTTCCCGCGCCCGCTTAAAAAAATGGCCGACAAACGGGGGAAAAACTCAAGAAAGCCGAGAGAACTTTCAAAGGTTGAAACCAGGAATATTACCGAAACACTGAACAGGATATTATTGCTTTACCACCCGGGCCAAACGTAACAGTATGAAACCCATTGACGGCCTCGCAACTTCTTGAAGTTGTCACTTCAAAAAACGATGCCTCGTTGACCCTCTGCACAGTAAACTTATACTGCAAATAGGCTTTTAAATTTCTTATGTTAAAAGTCTAGAATAAACAGTGAAAAATATTTTCGAATAAAATTCATTAGCTGCGTATCGAAAGTGTCCAAAACCTGAACCTGACATCTTCGCAAAAAGTGATGCTTGTAATGAATGTGAGAAGCATTTTAAAAGATTAAATTAAACTTAGATGTTGTAGTCACGTGGTGTTTTGAGCTAATTTTATGAATGAACAAACTCAAAACAATAGACAGAGAAGCCGTTTCTTGAAAATTTTATTCAAAGTCCAAAAAGTTAATCCTTCAAAGCAATTCGGAAAACTATATGGATCGTGGATCCGTTCACGCAAGTGAAATCGGCTAAGCACATGGCAAAATTCAGCACAAAATCCATCTCAAATCAGGGCACATTTTGTAATTTTTCTTTAGCACCGAAGAGAAAAATTTATAAAACGTCTATGAAACATTTAAAAATACATAAATTCCCTTTCAAAAACGTAATTGTCTTGGCCATAGAGTGCAAAATGTACCTGAAAATTCAGCAAAATCTTCGCTGACTTGGTTGCATTTCAAAACAGACCATGCGCTCCGTCGTGAAGAAAACAAGGTTGAATTCCTCGAAGGACGATTTCTTGATAAAAAGCTTCCCTTTCTCCACAAAAAGAAAACTGAGCGTTCTTTTGAACTTTCTCTTTCCATTTGTTGTCCTTTAACGGTGTATGTTTAACCTTGAAATGCAGAAGTCTTGTCTTAAAACATCTGCATGGTGATCGCTCAGCAGCCATTTTGTTGAAAATGGATATCCGTCACTAAGATTTCCAAATATGGTCAAAATGAATAGTCACAAGCATTGAACGCGAGTTACACGTTTCAATCCCTTATGGGTTTCTGGTGGTACCTAAGCCTAGAAACACCCAATTATTAGAAGTATCTACGATTTCTCGCTCGTGAGAGGAACAGTTAACATGAAAATCAACATTCGCACTGAAATGATCGTTATTGAAAAAAGCCTTAAAGGTTGCTATTTAAGCAACAGAAAACGTTTTCCGTGTTTGCATAGCCTGATATAAACACGAGAGGGGTTGGGAGAATTCGAGAATTCTCCCAACGCCTCGAGTGTTTATATCAGGCTATGCAAACACAGGAAAAACGTTTTCTATTGCTTTTATAAACTAACTTTCCCGAGAAAAAACGCAAACCTCTTTGTTATGGCACTGATTAAAAGAGGAATTCTTACCATTACCATAGACATTACCATATCTCCCTCAGTGAGAGTGAGCCTGGAAGCAGAAAGAAGCAGAAGCAGAAGCAGAAGCCAGAAAGATGAGACTAGCCAAAATTTGCCTGAGGCGGACATTGGTAGTGAAAACAGTCCTGCAGGTAATGACTCTTCTTTGAAGACGTCTGAGCAAGAAAACTGCAACGAGGAACCTCCCAATGAGGATACACGGAAAGGAACCACCTTGATGGGAATTTCGAACAAAGGCATGGAAACGGATGACGAGGAGTTGGCTATTTCGTCAGAGGAAGGCAACGAAGCCACGCAGGCAACCAACAAGAATGAAGAGCAACACATAGTTACAACAGGTGAAAATTCCTCTAATAGAGGTGACATTGAAACAGTCTCCACAAAGTTATAATCTATTATATGGATTGAAAAGCAAATCCGGCAAGGCTTGAGTAGTCTTTTCATTCGCAGTTCTTTGCGTGTGTTCAGGGAAGAGACAGATATTTCGGGTTACTTAATTTTTTATTTTATTCTGTGGTACCGGAAACTCATAAGGGGTTGAAACGTGTAACTCTCATATGTTTGCTTTGTCCGATGCTCGTGATTATTCATTTTAGAAAGTACCATATTTGGAACGAGAAGAAGAGATAACTGACCAATCAAACTTCGTAAACAACGTGACGTAATTTTCCTTCAGGTTCCCGCGCCCGCTTAAAAAATGGCCGACATACGGGGGAGAAACTCCCGAAAGCCGAGAGAGCTTTCAAAGGTTGAAACCAGGAATATTACCGAAACACTGAACAGGATATTATTGCTTTACCACCCGGGCCAAACGTAACAGTATGAAACCCATTGACGGCCTCGCAACTTCTTGAAGTTGTCACTTCAAAAAACGATGCCTCGTTGACCCTCTGCACAGTAAACTTATACTGCAAATAGGCTTTTAAAATTCTTATGTTAAAAGTCTAGAATAAACAGTGAAAAATATTTTCGAATAAAATTCATTAGCTGCGTATCGAAAGTGTCCAAAACCTGCACCTGACATCTTCGCAAAAAGTGATGCTTGAAATGAATGTGAGAAGCATTTTAAAAGATTAAATTAAACTTAGATGTTGTAGTCACGATAGTGTTTTGAGCTAATTTTATGAATGAACAAACTCAAAACAATAGACAGAGAAGCCGTTTCTTGAAAATTTTTATTCAAAGTCCAAAAAGTCCTAATCTTCAAAGCAATTCGGAAAACTATATGGATCGTGGATCCGTTCACGCAAGTGAAATCGGCTAAGCACATGGCAAAATTCAGCACAAAATCCATCTCAAATCAGGGCACATTTTGTAATTTTTCTTTAGCACCGAAGAGAAAAATTTATAAAACGTCTATGAAACATTTAAAAATACATAAATTCCCTTTCAAAGACGTAATTGTCTTGGCCATAGAGTGCAAAATGTACCTGAAAATTCAGCAAAATCTTCGCTGACTTGGTTGCATTTCAAAACAGACCATGCGCTCCGTCGTGAAGAAAACAAGGTTGAATTCCTCGAAGGACGATTTCTTGATAAAAAGCTTCCCTTTCTCCACAAAAAGAAAACTGAGCGTTCTTTTGAACTATCTCTTTCCATTTGTTGTCTTTTAACGGTGTATGTTTAACCTTGAAATGCAGAACTCTTGTCTTAAAACATCTGCATGGTGATCGCTCAGCAGCCATTTTGTTGAAAATGGATATCCGTCACTAAGATTTCCAAATATGGTCAAAATGAATATTCACAAGCATTGAACGCGAGTTACACGTTTCAATCCCTTATGGGTTTCTGGTGGTACCTAAGCCTAGAAACACCCAATTATTAGAAGTATCTACGATTTCTCGCTCGTGAGAGGAACAGTTAACATGAAAAACAACATTCGCACTGAAAGGATTGTTATTGAAAAAAGCCTTAAAGGTTGCTATTTAAGCAACAGAAAATGTTTTCCGTGTTTGCATAGCCTGATATAAACACGAGAGGGGTTGGGAGAATTCGAGAATTCTCCCAACGCCTCGAGTGTTTATATCAGGCTATGCAAACACAGGAAAAACGTTTTCTATTGCTTTTATAAACTAACTTTCCCGAGGAAAAACGCAAAACTCTTTGTTATGGCACTGATTAAAAGAGAAATTCTTACCATTACCATAGACATTACCATGTCTCCCTCAGTGAGAGTGAGCCTGGAAGCAGAAAGAAGCAGAAGCAGAAGCAGAAACCAGAAAGATGAGACTAGCCAAAATTTGCCTGAGGCGGACATTGGTAGTGAAAACAGTCCTGCAGGTAATGACCCTTCTTTGAAGATGTCTGAGCAAGAAAACTGCAACGAGGAACCTCCCAATGAGGATACACGGAAAGGAACCACCTTGATGGGAATTTCGAACAAAGGCATGGAAACGGATGACGAGGAGTTGGCTATTTCGTCAGAGGAAGGCAACGAAGCCACGCAGGCAACCAACAAGAATGAAGAGCAACACATAGTTACAACAGGTGAAAATTCCTCTAATAGAGGTGACATTGAAACAGTCTCCACAAAGTTATAATCTATTATATGGATTGAAAAGCAAATCCGGCAAGGCTTAAATAGTTTTTTCATTCGCAATTCTTTGCGTGTGTTCAGGGAAGAGACAGATATTTCGGGTTACTTAATTTTTTGTTTTTATTCTGTAGTACCAGAAACTCATAAGGGGTTAAAACGTGTAAATCTTATATGTTTGCTTTGTCCGATGCTCGTGATTATTCATTTTAGAAAGTACCATATTTGGAACGAGAAGAAGAGATAACTGACCAATCAAACTTCGTAAACAACGTGACGTAATTTTCCTTCAGGTTCCCGCGCCCGCTTAAAAAATGGCCGACATACGGGGGAGAAACTCCCGAAAGCCGAGAGAGCTTTCAAAGGTTGAAACCAGGAATATTACCGAAACACTGAACAGGATATTATTGCTTTACCACCCAGGCCAAACGTAACAGTATGAAACCCATTGACGGCCTCGCAACTTCTTGAAGTTGTCACTTCAAAAAACGATGCCTCGTTGACCCTCTGCACAGTAAACTTATACTGCAAATAGGCTTTTAAAATTCTTATGTTAAAAGTCTAGAATAAACAGTGAAAAATATTTTCGAATAAAATTCATTAGCTGCGTATCGAAAGTGTCCAAAACCTGAACCTGACATCTTCGCAAAAAGTGATGCTTGAAATGAATGTGAGAAGCATTTTAAAAGATTAAATTAAACTTAGATGTTGTAGTCACGATAGTGTTTTGAGCTAATTTTATGAATGAACAAACTCAAAACAATAGACAGAGAAGCCGTTTCTTGAAAATTTTTATTCAAAGTCCAAAAAGTCCTAATCTTCAAAGCAATTCGGAAAACTATATGGATCGTGGATCCGTTCACGCAAGTGAAATCGGCTAAGCACATGGCAAAATTCAGCACAAAATCCATCTCAAATCAGGGCACATTTTGTAATTTTTCTTTAGCACCGAAGAGAAAAATTTATAAAACGTCTATGAAACATTTAAAAATACATAAATTCCCTTTCAAAAACGTAATTGTCTTGGCCATAGAGTGCAAAATGTACCTGAAAATTCAGCAAAATCTTCGCTGACTTGGTTGCATTTCAAAACAGACCATGCGCTCCGTCGTGAAGAAAACAAGGTTGAATTCCTCGAAGGACGATTTCTTGATAAAAAGCTTCCCTTTCTCCACAAAAAGAAAACTAAGCATTCTTTTGAACTATCTCTTTCCATTTGTTGTCTTTTAACGGTGTATGTTTAACCTTGAAATGCAGAACTCTTGTCTTAAAACATCTGCATGGTGATCGCTCAGCAGCCATTTTGTTGAAAATGGATATCCGTCACTAAGATTTCCAAATATGGTCAAAATGAATATTCACAAGCATTGAACGCGAGTTACACGTTTCAATCCCTTATGGGTTTCTGGTGGTACCTAAGCCTGGAAACACCCAATTATTAGAAGTATCTACGATTTCTCGCTCGTGAGAGGAACAGTTAACATGAAAAGCAACATTCGCACTGAAAGGATTGTTATTGAAAAAAGCCTTAAAGGTTGCTATTTAAGCAACAGAAAACGTTTTCCGTGTTTGCATAGCCTGATATAAACACGAGAGGGGTTGGGAGAATTCGAGAATTCTCCCAACGCCTCGAGTGTTTATATCAGGCTATGCAAACACAGGAAAAAAGTTTTCTATTGCTTTTATAAACTAACTTTCCCGAGGAAAAACGCAAAACTCTTTGTTATGGCACTGATTAAAAGAGAAATTCTTACCATTACCATAGACATTACCATATCTCCCTTAGTGAGAGTGAGCCTGGAAGCAGAAAGAAGCAGAAGCAGAAGCAGAAACCAGAAAGATGAGACTAGCCAAAATTTGCCTGAGGCGGACATTGGTAGTGAAAACAGTCCTGCAGGTAATGACCCTTCTTTGAAGATGTCTGAGCAAGAAAACTGCAACGAGGAACCTTCCAATGAGGATACACGGAAAGGAACCACCTTGATGGGAATTTCGAACAGAGGCATGAAAACGGATGACGAGGAGTTGGCTATTTCGTCAGAGGAAGGCAACGAAGCCACGCAGGCAACCAACAAGAATGAAGAGCAACACATAGTTACAACAGGTGAAAATTCCTCTAATAGAGGTGACATTGAAACAGTCTCCACAAAGTTATAATCTATTATATGGATTGAAAAGCAAATCCGGCAAGGCTTGAGTAGTCTTTTCATTCGCAGTTCTTTGAGTGTGTTCAGGGTAGAGACAGATATTTCGGGTTACTTAATTTTTTATTTTTATTCTGTGGTACCGGAAACTCATAAGGGGTTGAAACGTGTAACTCTCATATGTTTGCTTTGTCCGATGCTCGTGATTATTCATTTTAGAAAGTACCATATTTGGAACGAGAAGAAGAGATAACTGACCAATCAAACTTCGTAAACAACGTGACGTAATTTTCCTTCAGGTTCCCGCGCCCGCTTAAAAAATGGCTGACAAACGGGGGAGAAACTCCCGAAAGCCGAGAGAGCTTTCAAAGGTTGAAACCAGGAATATTACCGAAACACTGAACAGGATATTATTGCTTTACCACCCGGGCCAAACGTAACAGTATGAAACCCATTGACGGCCTCGCAACTTCTTGAAGTTGTCACTTCAAAAAACGATGCCTCGTTGACCCTCTGCACAGTAAACTTATACTGCAAATAGGCTTTTAAAATTCTTATGTTAAAAGTCTAGAATAAACAGTGAAAAATATTTTCGAATAAAATTCATTAGCTGCGTATCGAAAGTGTCCAAAACCTGAACCTGACATCTTCGCAAAAAGTGATGCTTGAAAAGAATGTGAGAAGCATTTTAAAAGATTAAATTAAACTTAGATGTTGTAGTCACGATAGTGTTTTGAGCTAATTTTATGAATGAAGAAACTCAAAACAATAGACAGAGAAGCCGTTTCTTGAAAATTTTTATTCAAAGTCCAAAAAGTCCTAATCTTCAAAGCAATTCGGAAAACTATATGGATCGTGGATCCGTTCACGCAAGTGAAATCGGCTAAGCACATGGCAAAATTCAGCACAAAATCCATCTCAAATCAGGGCACATTTTGTAATTTTTCTTTAGCACCGAAGAGAAAAATTTATAAAACGTCTATGAAACATTTAAAAATACATAAATTCCCTTTCAAAAACGTAATTGTCTTGGCCATAGAGTGCAAAATGTACCTGAAAATTCAGCAAAATCTTCGCTGACTTGGTTGCATTTCAAAACAGACCATGCGCTCCGTCGTGAAGAAAACAAGGGTGAATTCCTCGAAGGACGATTTCTTGATGAAAAGCTTCCCTTTCTCCACAAAAAGAAAACTGAGCGTTCTTTTGAACTTTCTCTTTCCATTTGTTGTCTTTTAACGGTGTATGTTTAACCTTGAAATGCAGAACTCTTGTCTTAAAACATCTGCATGGTGATCGCTCAGCAGCTCTTTTGTTGAAAATGGATATCCGTCACTAAGATTTCCAAATATGGTCAAAATGAATATTCACAAGTATTGAACGCGAGTTACACGTTTCAATCCCTTATGGGTTTCTGGTGGTACCTAAGCCTAGAAACACCCAATTATTAGAAGTATCTACGATTTCTCGCTCGTGAGAGGAACAGTTAACATGAAAATGAACATTTGCACTGAAAGGATTGTTATTGAAAAAAGCCTTAAAGGTTGCTATTTAAGCAACAGAAAACGTTTTCCGTGTTTGCATAGCCTGATATAAACACGAGAGGGGTTGGGAGAATTCGAGACAGTTATGCAAACCCGAGACGAAGTCGAGGGTTTGCATAACTGTCGAGAATTCTCCCAGCGCCTCGAGTGTTTATATCAGGCTATGCAAACACAGGAAAAAAGTTTTCTATTGCTTTTATAAACTAACTTTCCTGAGAAAAAACGCAAAACTCTTTGTTATGGCACTGATTAAAAGAGAAATTCTTACCAGTATTTGCTTGTGTGTGTTTCATTATTACAGAGTTTAGAGCATAAATAAGTTATTTTCGGCACGCAGATTAGAAAATAAATAATATTTACATTCTCCAAACATACTTCCCTTGTTTCTAAAAATTTCATGGTAATCACTGTCTGTATTTTCTTCATTACGAGCCAATATAGTTGCAGCTGCAGTCGAATCCCGCTTAATACAAACACCTCATTATTACGAAAAGTTTGCTTTGTCCCTGGGGAAAGAAAGCCCTCACATTTTCTCCAAATTCAACCCGCTTAATACGGGTACTCTCTATGCTCCCCTCAGTGTTCATATTAAGGGTGATTGATTGCATTAAATTAGTTCCGTATATAGGTTTAAAGTTATGGCCCTTACTTTATCGCTGGAAACGAGGAAGACGTACTAACAGCGAATGCCACAAGATCCGTCACAGTTGTCATGGTAACAGTGGCTCCTGAATGCGACATCACAGCCTTAATCTTTTCTGTTACTGACATGTCCCGTGGCTGTCGATCAAGTTCATCTACTAGAATGAGCATGTCATCGATTCCAATCCCAAGAACCAAAAACGGCAACACGCCCATGAAACTGACGAAAGGAACGCGACACAACATGGCAAGGCCAAAGCCGGATAGTATTCCAAGGGCCACAGCAAACACTCCTGCGTTAGCGAGCAACGAGTGACCAGTCAGCGGATTCAGGAACTTGCCGAGCATGACGCAAGCAAATGTGATCATTAGCGTAAAAGTGATTGATACCAGAGTGATGTCAGAGCCGCTGCTTTCAGTAATAGCATCGTCCTGGCTTCTCTCGCTTGAGTAATGGACTTTAAAACAGGAAAAAGTACCGTCTAACGACTCCAGTTTGTCGATGAACTTCTTCTCCCACTCCAGAACTTTATCAATTTCTTTCTGGTCGCTAAAGTCATTCATTAGATACACCATTTGCAGTGCTGTGGCTCTTTTGATGGTTCTGTCTGGTGGCGTGGTGCCACCAAAAGTGCGTTTAAAGTTGTAAGAGAAGGTCGGGCCATTTCGTGTCAAAGGGCTTGAGTTGTCATAGGCTTTTGTTATTTTCCCTAGAATCTCATCCAGGGTTTTGTTATCGAGGTTGCTCTCATTAAACTGAAAAAATTCCAGCGGGTTAATTATCATGCAGTCGTCCTGTGTCTTTGCTTTGTCTCCTGACAGCGTGACACAGAATTGAGAGTATGATTCTAACTCCATAACTGCACGATGTGCCTTGAAAGCCTCCCGCTGACAATCCGGAGCTAGGACATTCAGATGATCAGGAGACGCCGTTAAAAGGACGATTTCCTCACGAGCTTTTAATCGGAAGTATTTCTCGGCCCTGTTTAGATCCTCCATAGAACGGCTACCTTGAGGAATATATAGATCTACTCCTCTGTTTTTTGCTTTGAACCAGACAAAACCCACTGAACATACACTTACAAATACGAGACGTGCTGAGATGATAATTAGCGGGTGCTTTGCGATTCCTTCGCCAAACCAACCAAAGAAACGTCCCAGTCGAGTCATAAACCAACTACAGAACCTTGACCACCAGAAACATGGGCTGAACTTGGATGCACAGTAACCACTGGGAAGAAAAAACAAACTGTCTAGTAAAAGAATTCTCTGAAACGTTTGCGATAAAGGCGCTTTCAGATTGCCGATTGCTTACCCTCCTTTATGAACTCAACAAATTTTCTCTTGTTGAATGACTTCGAGGTAGCTCGCTCAGAGAGCGCAGCAATCGGCTATAAAAAGCTTGAAATTTGGCGAAAAAACTCACCACCTTTGTAGTTTTTCATTGGAAAAATCGTTATTCGTAAGTGTGAAAAACATTGTTTTTTCCTCTGAGTAACCAGAAAAAATATATCGACTTAATAGCTTTTCATTGGGTATATCTCCCGGGGTATA